>NC_052321.1:31876506-32176506 GCF_016432855.1 Salvelinus namaycush
CATGTTGTGGGGGTGCTTTGCTGCAGGAGGGACTGGTGCACTTCACAAAATAGAAAATTATGTGGATATATTGAAGCAACATGAAGACATCAGTCAGGAAGTTCAGGGTCCTGTTGGTTCCAGACTTGGTGACTTTTTTTGGTCTTTGACCATTTGTATTGCCTTCCTCTGACACTGCCTGGTATAGAGGTCCTGAATGGCAGAGAGCTCGGCCCCAGTGTGTATTTGACAGTCTAGTATCTTGAAAGTTCTGTAATACAGCTATGACATTCATTTTTCAGGCAATTTCCGCGTGAAGAATTACGTTTCGGTCTGACTATTGAAAATGAAGAGGAGGATTCAAAGATCTGAGCAGGAATACTCAATAGACTGTGAGTGATCAGTATGAAGGCCATTATGTTGTTGTAGTATAACATTTTGATGACAATGGTGAACGAACACACGCGCATGATCAAACCACCCTAGCAGAAAGTTATGGTACCTCTCTCTATTTTAAGGTTGTGCACTTTGTAAACTCAATGAAAATTGTCCGGACAAATATGGCGAGAAGATCACACTTAAGTCACATGAACTCACTGTGCACTACTTTTGCCTGGTAAGAGAGAGAGAGTGTGTGTTTGTGTGTGTATGTTAGAATTACTCATTGTTAAAATATTTGAATATGGCCTAGCTTGAACCAAAATATTTTCTCATTGTGGAATATCATTATTCAAACAGTAGCAATCTATTTGTTTTATTGTTCAGTTGTTTACTAAAGGAAGCTTAAATGTACAGAATGTTTTCGGTGTCTGATTTTTTTATATTCCAGCTGATGTCAAGTGGAGTGTATCAGCGTGGCAAGGAAAATGAAGGCATCTATGGCTTTTTGGTGGATGATATTAAACAGGAGGTCAGCAGATCCTACAGACTAGTAAGTCAGTGTGTTCATTCATGTTGAGTGAGTATTTATATAGCCTACTTTACTGTTTCTTTATAGGCTAGGTACCATTCACCCTCTTCAGCTGAGCAGGCACTTTGACGCTTGCTGCCATAGAGATACGGTACAAAACACACACACACATATGTTCTATTTAAATCTGTGCTTGCCATGGCCCGCATGGTCTCCGAGCTGTTTCAGTAGAATAGAGTTTTACAGAGTGGCTTGACACACCAGGTAGAGGTCAGGAGCTTGATCACTCACCGAGCAGAAATGCTGCTCACCCCTGCTGAGAGACCACTGAAAGTAGTGAAGTCTGTACAAGTTGTTTAGTATGGTGTACGTTTGTATCAGGGTTCGCCTAATCCTAAAGTGTTTGTCCACTCCAAGCCTAAGTAGCACTTTTATCACAAGAAACGTTCTGTACATATTTTAGATTTAGCCTTCAATAGTTTCTGGTTGCTTGGATTCTTGTTCAAAAACATTTTTGCTTTCTGTGTACCCTGTGTTTTAGAAGTGTGCAGTCTGCAAGAAGAACGGTGCCTCAGTTGGGTGCTACATCAAAAGCTGCCGGAAAATGGTCCATTTTCCATGTGGCAAACAACACCAATTCATCTTTCAATTCACAGACCCATTTCCGTAAGTGACCATGATTATATTTTACCAGTATGTTTTGTGTCTAGAGATTCTAAACATAATCCACAGCAGCCATGGCAAATGTAGTAACAAGGGGAGAATTCTGCTCAATTCTTGTTTTTGAGATTAGAAATATGGTTAAGTATGCTTAAGCTGTATGGTTAAGCTTTATTCAAAAAAATGGTTAAGTCATATTGGTCTTCATCAGAAAGAAATCCGCACTCTTATCTCACAGAAACAGAAACGTCGCTTAATGCTTTGGTGCACCTCTGCTTGTTTTCCCCCAGCTCCTACTGCAAGGATCACAGTCCCACCCAGTCGTTGCCAGTCTCGTCCTGTGTCAGTGAGCCCCTGTCTTGCTCAGTGTGTCTGGACCCCATAGAGGCCGTTCTCTCCTACTCCGTCCTCAAGTGTCCTGCCTGCCATGGCAGCTGGTTTCACAGAGACTGTGTACAGGTACTTACATCCAAACTAGCAGTGACCCTCTTGAGTGAACACATTATTTATAAGCAACTTCATACAGAAGGTGTTGTAACAGGGCTTTACATAATGTGTTATAACCCTTATTCCAACCTCTATCTAGCGTCACATTGGCATATAAGTGATTTGTGAAGCATCTATGGCGGTCTTACAGAGAGTTTATGAATGCTTCATAAAACCGTTAATTGTGACTGCATGCAATCTCTTATCTATTTTCTATCTATTCCACCAGAACCAGGCTCACAGTGCTGCCATGTTCTTCTTCAGATGCACTCTGTGCAACAACAAGGACATGTTCCAGCAGGAGATGCTCCGGATGGGAATCCACATACCAGAGAGGTATTAGTCACCTTCTAGAACATTATTCATCACTGTCCTGTGCCTTTTCCAGGGTCTACAGTATGTGTGATGTGTGGGGGGGGGGTGTTGATAGCAGAGCAGAAGACTCATTTCTATTGTATTAGTGTTGTGGCATTATGAGTTTTAGCTAAAGTATTCTGTATCTGTGTGCCATAGAGATGCAGCCTGGGAGCTGGAAGAAAATGCCTATGGAGAGTTACTGCAGGTGTACCAACACTGTGATGCCAACAAATGTCTCTCCCGCAGTGGTCGGACAACCTCTTCACGCACTGGGTAAGCTCTACTGTAGTGTGGGTATGGCTGAAATGGTTGACTGGCAAAAATGTGTTTATTACTCAAATAAATTTGAGTCTCATATGTCTTTTTGGTTTTCAGATTGTTTCAAATATTGCGTTGCATGCTCTGTGGCTCAAGAGGTACCCACCGAAAGTGTGCTTCCGTCAACGCTTTTGAGACTGACTGGGCTTGTGAGGACTGTGCAGCAGCTGTAGATACAACAGGTAGTCTATTTGCCGTACTGTGTTTGTTTTGGTCTAACTGGACGTGAAGTTATGACCAGACCAGTTATAATAGGAATGAAGAACTGATTTTTATTATGGTGTGTATGAAGTCTCTACATCTCTGTTATAATCAGTCTTCTTTTTTGTTTAGCTTCACTACCCAGACACACTGACTCTCCACAGCCCGCTGGGCAGAGAAGAAGCAGGTCTTCTAAAAGGAGTCTTATCCTGACCCCTCGCCAATCACCCATAGTCTGTAAAAGGTACTGTACATTATTGTCTTCAGACAAAAATCCAATGGCGCCCTTCAGTCAGGGGCTGGTCTATTGATAGTGCTGTCGGCCCTGGACCACACATTGTCCCTGGAGGCATGGGTTCAAATCCCGACTGCGCCATTTTCCATTCTATGTCCCTCTCTCCATATCTCAATAACTACTTATTCACGGTATCTATCAATAAAAACAAAATGCGTACAAATAATAATTATTATTATTATTGGCGACACAGACAAAGTCCAGATGTTTTCCAGGGCAATTGTTTAGTCTTTCCTTAAATCCTGTGCTAAGAACACATCAGCCATATTGGAGATAAACAGATTGTTTTTAATGATGGGCAGGCCATCGTTGTCGGGAAGCTCTGCTAAAGAGATCCTACAGGAGCTTGCCAGTCAGATATCACAGCACCACCCGTCCATGCCAGTGGTGGTGAGTGGGAACAAGGTCCTGGAGGCTGCCATGGAGCTAGTGAAGACGAGCGACTTCAAGTCGTCCCATGCCCTGGCGGTGAGATTTACAAGCAGCAAGCACATTTCCAGCCCCGGCAACACCCGGCGCTTCCTCAGCCTCCTGGTGCAGCAGCTGCAAAATACCGTCTTTGAAGGTCCCGATGGTGCCAAGAACCTGACCCTCGACGCACAAGGTAGGTCAATAACCACCCCCCCCCCCCCCCCCCCCCCGTACAAAACACGCTCCAGCTCTCTATCATAAACTCACACTACCACCATCCCTTGCTGAGTCTGGGGTCATAAACTAACATTCGTAGTTACGTTTTGGTCGTGCTGAGCGATTAGTGCTTTTTGTGTTCGACTATAAAAAATTATCACAGATTTTGGTTTCGATTATTGGGATTGAATGCTGTAACAACACAGAATATAACAATTAATAAAGTCCCATGATGGTAGTGACTGCCCATTACTACACGCCACTTAATGACCATTTATTCACTTTAGTTTAATAAATCATTTCAGTTGTGTATTTTACATTTGTTGTATTTGATGACTTTATTATTTAATTCCAAGTCATCTTATCTCTATAAAGCTGCCTATGCTGTCTGACAAAATCACTATTTTGTAATTCTTCAAAGTAAATAAAGCATACTTTTATGACTGCTGAATACCAACTATCAATCACTTAGATTTTGTATTTTCAGATGGAGAAACCTCTCGAAGCAACAGCTGCTCTCTATATCCCCTCACAATCTCTTTCTCTCTGTGTTACTGTAATAGCTGTACTAGGATCTGTCTGTGTTACTGTAATATCTATACTAAGATCTGTCTGTGTTACTGTAATATCGATCGTGCATTTTTCCATCTCTTCTGTAGCAGGCGTAAAAGAAACACAGACCGGACAAGTAGATGCGCAATGGATTATGGTCATTGTTTTTTTAATTACCACGTTTTATGCGCTAAACTATGTAGAATATTGGCCTGTTGGAAACTACAACTCCCTAATACATCGCCCAGTTCAGGCTGGATCTGATTTATCTCTAGAGAAACTGTACCATGTGCGCATTGATCTCACACCAAAAAAATTTGGGGGGAAATTATTGAACCGACGTCGGTCAATTAGTTGTTTAAAAACAAAAAATTAACTGAAAATGTGGTTAATCTCTCAGCAATACATTTTGGGGTTACATTGTTATCAAACACGGGGGATGTGGTTTCTATAGGTTCTCAGCTTCTATGTATTGTCTCATTTCTATGTCCTGTTTTTCCTAGCTCTGAGGGAGGATGTCTACTTTGACGTAGGGTGTCTGCTGTCCCTGAGTCTGATCCACGGGGGACCTCCTCTGGGCTTCTTCTCCAGGGCTCTATACCAGCACCTGTTCAACTTCCCCAGGGATACTCCTCTCACTGTGGAGGACATGGGCAACACTGGATTCACAGACAAAGTCAAGAAGGTACATCTTTTACCATGTCTCTTTTTTCTCAGATGCTGAATAGATTCTAGATAGATTATTTTTAAATGTTGGGCAGTCGCACTTCTCCCCCAAAAAAGAGTTAATTGGATAGGACAGATAGAGGAAAGATTAAGATACCACTGCTGCAGTATATGACCGCTGGACCACCCTATGGCTACCTATTCATTGCTAAATCATTGCCACTCAAAAAATATTTAAAATGTTCAGTGTAAACTTAAACGACTAAAACCAAATATGAAGTATGTAGAAAACATAATGAACCTAATACATTTTTAAATAAGATAATCTTTGAGAACTAATAATCGGCAGAATAAAAAATTCCCTAAATATCATGGTTTGACATGGATCTTGTTATAATGTTTGAGTCACTCAGATTGCATAAGAACACAACATATGCCATTTCAAAATGTGTTGAATTGCAGGAAACTAGTTTTAAAACCATAGTCTTCTCTCCGCCCTGTGGCAAAATGTGTAGAATTGCAGGAAATTGTCTTTAAAACAGCAACATTTTGTCTCTGCGGCCAAGCGGACGGCCTATAAAATGTTCAGTCGGATACCATGCCATTGGCCACAGCCACTACCACACCCCCATCATGCCCACCACCTAAGCCCCGTTTTGATCCAGAAAAACCTCTGGCGTTACAATGTGTATTTGTAGCGCTTGATGCATTGAGTCTTGGGCGTTTTTCAATGAGGTAAATGCAGATGGGCAATGCCATGCTTCAGCATATTTATTTAAAGCAGCTATGCTGCATCAGTTGGATTACAGGTTATATTATACATTTTTCTTGGAGTAGAATGTCCTTTAAAAATGTCAACAGAAGTGACCTTCTCACAGCCATTCTCACAGAAAGAAAGAAATCCTAGGGGAAACACTGGAAGGCTTTAACTCATTTGCCAACTCTTTTGCTTCAGATTCAGGAATCTAGATCCTTGGAGGAATTGAGAGAGGCAATGCAGTCAGCTTCAGAATACCTGGAAGTGGCTGGGTGCATGAGACCAGTTGACAGCCTTTCTGACAAAGACACACTTGTTGAAGATATTGTGAGCTTCCACCTAATCACAAGAATGCAGTTACCCTTCCAAAGGTTCGTATGTCGATGTTTTTACGAGTACCTTTTTGACCGTTTCACCTAGTGATGCAACGATATGACATTTTTGGCCGATACCGATATCCAATATTTTCCTTGGCAAAAAAAAAACAATACCGATAACCGATATATAAAAAAAAATGTGTCCTTTTAATCATTATAGTACAGTTAAATAGTTAACACACACACATGGACGCAGCGGTCTAAGGCACTGCATCTCAGTGCAAGAGGCGTCACTACAGTCCCTGGTTTGAATCCAGGCTGTGTCACATCCGACCGTAATTGGGAGTCCCAAAGGGCGGCGCACAATTGGCCCAGCGTTGTCCGGGTTTGGCCTGGGTAGGCCGTCATTGTAAATAAGAATTTGTTCTTAACTGACTTGCCTAGTTAAATAAAGGTTACACACACACACCACACTGACCAAAAAGTTATTTTGTTGGCATTTACGTACACTACCGTTCAAAAGTTTGGGGTCACTTTTGAAAGAAAAGCACCTTTTTTGTCTATTAAACTAACATCAAATTGATCAGAAATACAGTGTAGACATTGTTAATGTTGTAAATAACTATTGTAGCTGAAAACTGTTGTTTTGATTAAAGAAACAATAAAACTGGTCTTCTTTAGACTAGTTGAGCATCTGGTGCATCAGCATTTGTGGGTTCGATTACAGGGTCAAAATGGCTAGAAACAAAGAACTTTCTTCTGAAACTCATCAGTCTATTCTTGTTCTGAGAAATGAAGGCTATTCCATGCGAGAAATTGTCAAGAAACTGAAGATCTCGTACAACGCTGTGTACTACTCCCTTCACAGAACAGTGCAAACTGGCTAACCAGAATAGAAAGAGGAGTGGGAGGCCCCGGTGCACAACTGAGCAGGAGATGGGCTTCTAGGCAGAGTTGCAAAGAAAAAGCCATATCTCATACTGGCCAATAAATCCACACAGCAGACATTGTGGGCTAGGTTAGAAATGCTGTGTTGCAAATGTAGCGCAAAATTTTACTTGCCGTCATTACGTCATGTTACATAGGTATGCACGTCAGCTTTGACATCGGTTTTGCACATCAGCGTTGAACTAGACATCAGACCAATACCAATGTTGGCATTTTTAGCTAATATCAGCTGATTCCGATATGTTCACCTATATTTCATGCATCCCTAGTTTCACCATTTCTCAATTTGTTTTTATTGTTTCTCAAACATACAGTACCAGTCAAAAGTTTGGACACACCTACTCATTCCAGGGTTTTTCTTTATTTTTACTATTTTCTACATTGTAGAATAATAGTGAAGACATCAAAACTATGAAATAACACATATGGAATCATGTAGTAACCAAAAAAGTATTAAACAAATCAAAATATATTTTATATTTGAGATTCTTCAAAGTAGCCACTGTCCTGGTAATTCTAATCAAAGGGAAGAGAGACTGCAGATTATTTTAAACAACACTTTATTATAAGATTTGCAAAATGGAGAATCAACCATCCACTCAACAGTGCATAGTTAAAAGCTCAATGAACACAGTTGTCCCTCTCATTTTATAGAAAGTGCCTCATCTTATCTATATGACAGTTAGCAGATGTGTAGAAAATGGACGGAACATAGTAGACAAAAGCTTGTATGTTAACTTCTTATGGATAGGGGGCAGCATTTTCACATTTGGATGAAAAGCGTGCCCAGAGTAAACTGCCTGCTACTCAGTCCCAGTTACTAATATATGCATCTTATTAGTAGATTTGGATAGAAAACACTCAGAAGTTTCTAAAACGATTTGAATGATGTCTGTGAGTATAACAGAACTCATATGGCAGGCGAAAACCTGAGAAATCCAACCAGAAAGTGGGAAATCTGAGGTTTGTAGTTTTTCAAAGCTTGGCCTATCGAATACCCAGTGCCTATGGGGTCATTTTGCGCTTCCTAAGGCTTCCACTAGATGTCAACCGTCTTTAGAAACTTGTTTGAGGCTTCTACTGTAAAGGAGGGGCTCATAAGGGCTCTTTGAGTCAGTGGTCTGGCAGAGTGCCACAAACTTGACGCTCGTTCATGTGAGAAGTAGCTCTCGTTCCATTGCTTTTCTACAGACAAAGGAATTCTCCGGTTGGGACATTATTGAACATTTATGATAAAAACATCCTAAAGATTGATTCTATACATCGTTTGATATGTTTCTACGACAACTAATATAACTTTTTGGAATTTTCGTCCGACATTCCCACTGGACTTGCCCGCGCCTCGTGAGTTTCAATTTGTTTACTAAACGCCCTAACAAAAGGAGGTGTTTGGACATAAATGATGAACTTTATCGAACAAATCAAACATTTTTTGTGGAACTGGGATCCCTGGGAGTGCATTCTGATGAAGATCATCAAAGATAAGTGAATATTTATAATGCTATTTCTGACTGTTGACTGCACAACATGGCGGATATTTCTTTGGCCATACAGTTACCTGCCAAATTGTGGAGTCAACAAAAGTCAGAAATAGCATTATAAATCTTCACTTTGCTGATCTTCATCGGAATGCACTCCCAGGACTCCCACTTCCACAATAAATGTTTGTTTTGTTCGATTACGTCCATATTTATGTCCAAATACCTCCGTTTTGTTTGCGCGTTTAGTTCACTATTCCAAAGGCACAATGTGCGAGCACAAAATCCAGAGGAAAAGTCAAGAGTTCCATTACAGTTTGTAGAAACATGTCAAACGATGTTTACAATCAATCCTTATGGTCTTTTTATAATAAATCTTCAATAATATTCCAACCGGACAATAGCGTATTCATTACAGAGGAAAAAGAAGGAACGGCGTGACCGCGCAGTAAACAACTCATTGGCCACACCTTAGTCCACTTGTTGAAACAGCTCTTATTCGACCCCCTTCCACAATAGAAGCCTCAAACAACTTTCTAAAGACTGTTGACACCTGCTGGAAGCCCTGGGAAGTGCAATCTGGCCCCATAGACACAGCATATTAGATAGGCAATCACTTAACCTCTCTGGGATATGTGGGACGCTCAGTTGGCCAATAGCCAGGGAAAATGTAGAGCGCCAAATTCAAAAAAAATTGTATAAAATTAAACTTTCATTAAATCACACATGTAAGATACCAAATTAAAGCTACACTCGTTGTGAATCCAGCCAACATGTCAGATATCAAAAAGGCTTTTCGGCGAAAGCATAAGATGCTATTATATGATGATAGCACAACAGTAAACAAAGAGAGTGTAGCATATTTCAACCCTGCAGGCGCAACACAAAACGCAGAAATAAAATATAAATCATGCCTTACCTCTGACGAGCTTCTTTTGTTGGCACTCCAATATGTCCCATAAACATCACAAATGGTCCGTTTGTAAGACTAATTCCGTCCATATATATCCAAATTGTCCATTTATTTGGTGCGTTTGATCCAGAAAAAAACAGCTTCCAATTTGCGCAACGTCACTACAAAATATCTCAAATTACCTCTAAACTTTGCCAAAACATTTCAAACTACTTTTGTAATACAACTTTAGGTATTTTTAAACGTTAATAATCTATCAAATTGAAGACGGGTCTATTTGTTTTCAATACAGGAGGACAACAAACTAACGCTACTTTTCTAGTCTTGCGCAACTCTCAAACAGTACACATAACGTTACACTGATTCCAGATGGCCGTACTTCTTCATTGCACAAAGGAATAACCTCAACCAATTTCCAAAGACTGGTGACATCCAGTGGAAGCGGTGGGAACTGCAAACAGGTTGATTAGAAATCTAGTATCCCAATGAAATTTCATTGAACAGACAGTGACCAAAAAAAATAAAAAATCTGAATGGTTAGTCCTCTGGGTTTTGCCTGCTACATAACTTCTGTTATACTCACAGACATGATTCAAACAGTTTTAGAAACTTCAGAGTGTTTTCTATCCAAATCTACTAATAATATGCATATCTTATATTCTGGGGATGAGTAGAAGGAAGTTGAAATTGGGCACGCTATTTATCGAAAAATGAAAATGCTGCCCCCTATCCTAGAGCAGTTAAATGAAACTACAAACCTCAGATTTCCCACATCCTGGTTGGATTTGTCTCAGGTTTTCGCCTGCCATATGAGTTCTATTATACTCACGGACATTATTTTAATTTTGGAAACTTTAGAGTGTTTTTATCCAAATCTACTACTTATATGCATATCATAGCTTCTGGGCCTGGGTAACAAGCAGTTTACTCTGGGCACCTTATTCATCCAAGTTACTCAATACTGCCCCCCTTTCCCAAAGAAGTTAAAGCAAGGCCCCTGAATTCTTGTGTATTTTCTGCACTATGCAATGATATTGGCAAAGACCATGTAAGGCTTTTACAACATACAGAAGTGCGCTGGTTATCAAGGGGCAAACTATTGACATGTTTTTTTTTTAAATTGAGAGACGAGTTTAAAGTTTTCTTTACTTTTCAGTTCTGCCCACAAATTTTCTATGGGATTGAGGTCAGCGCTTTGTGATGGCCACTCCAATACCTTGACTTTGTTGTCCTTAAGCTATTTTGCCACAACTTTGGAAGTATGCTTGGGGTCATTGTCCATTTCTAAGACCCATTTGCGACCAAGCTTTAACTTCCTGACTGATGTCTTGAGATGTTGCTTCAATATATCCACATAATTTTCCATGCTCATGATGCCATCTATTTTGTGAAGTGCACCAGTCCCTCCTGCAGCAAAGCACCCCCAGAACATGATGCTTCCACCCCCGTGCTTCACGGTTAGGATGGTGTTCTTCGGCTTGCAGGCCTCCCCCTTTTTCCTCCAAACATAACGATGGTCATTATGGCCAAACAATTCTATTTTTGTTTCAACAGACCAGAGGACATTTCTCCAAAAAGTACGATCTTTGTCCCCATGTGCAGTTGCAAACCGTAGTGTGGCTTTTTTATGGTGGGTTTGGAGCAGTGTCTTCTTCCTTGCTGAGCAGCCTTTCAGGTTATGTCGATATAGGACTCGTTTTACTGTTGATATAGATACTTTTGTACCTGTTTCCTCCAGCATCTTCACAAGGTCCTTTGCTGTTGTTCTGGGATTGATTTGCACTTTTCTCACCAAATTACCTTAATCTCTAGGAGACAGAATGCGTCTCCTTCCTGAGCGGTATGACGGCTGCGTGGTTCCATGGTGTTTATACTTGCATACTATTGTTTGTACAGATGAACGTGGTACCTTCAGGCATTTGGAAATTGCTCCCAAGGATGAATCAGACTGTTGGATGTCTCAAATTTTTTTCTGAGGTTTTGGCTGATTTCTTTTGATTTTTCCATAATGTCAAGCAAAGAAGCATTGAGTTTAAAGGTAGGCCTTGAAATACATCCACTGGTACACCTGCAATTGGCTCAAATGATGTCAATTAGCCTATCAGAGGCTTCTAAAGCCATGACATAATTTTCTGGAATTTTCCAAGCTGTTTAAAGGCACTGTCAACTTAGTGTATGGAAACTTCTGATCCACTGGAATTGTGAAATAATCTGTCTGTAAACAATTGTTGGAAAAATGACTTGTGTCATGCACAAAGTAGATGTCCAAACCGACTTGCCAAAACTAGTTTGTTAACAAGAAATGTGTGGAGTGGTTGAAAAACGAGTTTTAATGACTCCAACCTAAGTGTATGTAAACTTCCGACTTCAACTGTAAATCTCACCCAATGTCTTCAGTGTTTCTAGTGAAGGTGATCGGGCCTCACCAGGATGTCAGAACAGAGATCATAGGTCAGTCAGCCCTATTAAGTATTTTCTTTCCCTTTTCTTTCCCTGTTCTTCCAAACCCATTTAAAAGATTTCAAATGTGACCCAACACACCTCCAAGAAGGAGAGTGATGGAGTGCTGCATCAGATGACCTGGCCTCCAATCACCCGACCTCAACCCAATTGAGATGGTTTGGGATGAGTTGGACCGCAGAGTGAAGGAAAAGCAGCCAACAAATTCTCAGCATATGTGGGAACTCAATCAAGACTGTAGGAAAAGCATTCCATGTGAAGCTGGTTGAAAGAATGCCAAGAGTCTGCAGAGCTGTAATCAAGGCAAAGGGTGGCTACTTTGAAGACTCTAAAATATATTTACATTTGTTTAAAAAAAATTGGGTTACTACGTGTGTTATTTCATAGTTTTGATGTGTTCGTTATTATTCTACAATGTAGAAAATAGAAAAAATAAAGAAAAACCCTTGAATGAGTAGGTGTGTCAAATTTTGACTGGTACAGTATATACAGTACGTAAACGTAGACCATTTTAAAAGGTTAGAATTCTACTATACAGTGCATTCGGTAAGTATTCAGACCCTTTGACGGTTTCCAGGACCTCTGGCAGTGATTACAGCCTCGAGTCGTCTTGGGTATGACGCTGCATGCTTGGCACACCTGTTTTTGGGGAGTTTCTCCGATTCTTCTCTGCAGATCCTCTCAAGCTCTGTCAGATTGGATGGGGAGTGTCGCTGCACAGCTATTTTCAGGTCTCTCCAGAGATGTTCGACTTGTCCCGAAGCCACTCCTGCGTTGTATTGGCTGTGTGCTTAGGGTCATTGTCCTGTTGGAAGGTGAACCTTCGCCCCAGTCAGGTCTCTCCAGAGATGTTCGATTGGTTCGAGTCGGCTCTGGCCGGGCCACTCAAGGACATTCAGAGACTTGTCTCGAAGCCACTTCTGCGATTTCTTGGCTGTGTGCTTAGTTGTTGTTCTGTTGGAAGGTGAACTTTCGCCCCAGTCTGAGGTCCTGAGTGCTCTGGAGCAGGTTTTCATTAAGGACCTCTCTGTACTTTGCTCCGTTCATCTTTGCCTTGATCCTGACTAGTCTCCCAGTCCCTGCCGCTGAAAAATATCCCCACAGCATGATGCTGCTGCCACCACCATGGTTCACCGTAGGGATGGTGCCAGGTTTCCTCCAGACGTGATGCTTGGCATTCAGGCCAAAGAGTTTGATCTTGGTTTAATCAGACCAGAGAATTCTTGTTTCTCATGGTCTGAGAGTCCTTTAGGTGCCTTTTGGCCAACTCCAAGCTGGCTGTCATGTGGCTTCCGTCTGGCCACTATACCATAAAGGTCTGATTGATGGAGTGCTGCAGAGATGGTTGTCCTTCTGGAAGGTTCTCCCATCTCCACAGAGGAACTTTGGAGCTCAGTCAGTGACCATCTGGTTCTTGGTCACCTCCCTGACCAAGGCCCTTCTCCACAGATTGCTCAGTTTGGCCGGGCGGTCAGCTCTAGGAAGAGTCTTGGTGGTTCCAAACTTCTTCCATTTAAGAGTGATGGTGGCCACTGTGTTCTTGGGAACCTTCAATGCTGCAGACATTTGTTGGTACCCTTCCCCAGATCTGTGCCTCGACACAATCCTGTCTCAGAGTTCTACAGACTATTCCCTCGACCTCAATGCTTGGTTTTTGCTCTGACATGCACTGTCAACTGTGGGACCTTATATAGACAGGTGTGTGCCTTTCCAAATCATGTCCAATCAATTGAATTTACACAGGTGGACTCCCAAGTTGTAGAGACATCTCAAGGATGATCAATGGAAGCAGGATGCACCTGAGCTCAGTTTCGAGTCTCATAGCTTAGGGTCTGAATACTTTTGTAAATAAGGTATTTCTGTTTTTTATTTTAAATACATTTGCAAACATTTCTGAACCAGTTTTCGCTTTGTCATTATGGGGTATTGTGTGTAGATTGAGGAAAAAGTCATGGGGTGCGAATGCACTTTAACTATGTTTAAGACATTGTGAGCCAGGGTTTTGTTAACTATATGTTAAAGGTCCAATGCAGCCATTTCTGGGTAACAATTAAGTACCTTACATGCTGACCAGACCGGACATGTCACGTGCGCGAGCGTTGCAAAATAAATGTAGAAATCCATGCTATTCAATTATTGCACCCACACTGCTCGTGCACGCCAACGAGCGTCTGCGATACCAAGGGTTAAAATTGAACTCCTTTCTATTTCTGACGCAGATCGCGCTGCAAGTCCTGCCTCTCCCATCTCCTCATTGGTTTAAAGAAGCAGGTATCCACATGCCATCTACTCATTGGTTATACCCACGTGGGTGATTGAAAGACAAAATGTTTTGCCGGTTGTCGTGGTAAAAGTGTAGATGCCAATCACCATATAAGTTCAAAGATGAAAAAGCCTGGAAGGAGGAGAGATGACTAGAAATTATTCGGTTGCCCATTTTATGTGTGGATTAATTGTCGGAGTAGAGGACCTTGTGCATTTCAGGTAAAATAACTCAATGTTTATATCCCAGGACAAATTAGCTAGCAACAGCAAGCTAGCTTAATAGGACAAATTAGTTAGCAAGTGCAAGCTAACTAGCTAAATTGCCATACATGTTTAATGCTTTTCGACCTGTCCCCAAATTAATGTCATTGGTTCAGAGTTAGTTTTGATATTTTAACCTGCGTGTTGTGATCGTGTTTGGTGTAGGGGGACAAAATAAATGTATGCATGATGGCGCACGTGTGCAGCCGGTTTGGGTTCCGTGTTACTTGTTTTCAATTAAAATGGTAAAAAATAAACCAAAATAGCTTCTTAGCAAAGAGCAATTTCTCAAGCAAGAGTTTTGCTAGAACTGTCTGGTACTGGTCTTGTGGGGAGTGGAAAATGTAAAACTAGCTGTTATTGGCAGAGAGGTTTGAACTTTTTCTTATTGGTTGATTAACTAATTTACCGCTTGGTGATGTCACCAGGCAGGCCAAAACTGGCTGAGATTTCAGGCGGTCTTTTCAAACAGCTCTTACACTAAAAGGGCATTATCATAATTTTCACAGTATTATTCCAACCTCATAGTGTGGATGGATATATATATAACTCAGGAAGATCACAATTTGGATTTTACTAGGCCTTTAACTATATTTTGTTGAACCTTTTTGTGCTTTTAGGTTCTGTGAAGGTTTGAAAACCCTTGGTGTGTTTGACCAGGTCCAGATGTTTCCGGGGGCCTTTGTTAGTCTGTTCTGTTCCTCTCCTGACAAGCTGACTGCTGAGACCATGTCTGCCCTCTTCACTGTTAAGTTTTCAGAACAGGAAGAGACCACAGGGAAGGAGAGTGCTGTGGTCACCTTCTGGAGACACTACCTAGTGGAGTGTGAAGGTACTTTGACCTCCAATGACTGATTGATTGATATATGTGATTAAAAATACACACTCAAAGGCCATTCAGACAGTGTACACTACTATTACAAGTCTATTCAGTAAAACTAACACAAGCACATGAATGTCCCTGTCTATCTCCATATATTACCCATCCTCACCAGTCTCTCTGTTCACTGGTTACAGTTGGCAGATGTGCAACATCGCTAGAGGACGTGCTCATCTATGCCACATCCGCTGATGTGGTGCCAGCCATAGGGTTCAGCCCCAACCCCACCGTATCCTTCCTCAACCCCCTGGACCCTGCCGGGGCCTTTCCCAAGAGCCAACCCAGCTCTAACCACCTGGTGCTGCCTGTGGTGCCATCCTACCAAGTCTTTAAGAAGAATATGGAGTATGCAGTGTGCCAGCTCACAGTGATGCAGGCCATTTGATCACAGACCGTCTTGTTCTATATGAACACAGCTTTAACAGACTATTACTGAACTTGAGGGACATGTTTCATTTGGATTTTGGACTTCAATTAAAAAGGGGTCACCTCATAGACTTTTATAGAAGATTTATGTAGGGTATGTCCATCATGACAGATATGAATTTTCCATTATAGGCTTCAGCTGTTGACTTTCACACTAATTCAGACGGCTCATGATAGGTGCTACATTTGTTTGAATGGTAATGTTTGTTGCTTCATTTGGGATTCTTAAATTTATTTTATGTTGTACATATTGAAGTGAATCAATGTTTTCTGTAAAGTTAATTATGCTACAGTTGATGTTTTTGTGATTGTTTTAGCTTCTTGTGTTGGCTTTTGTATTTTATATTTTTAGTAACTTTACTCATGCCAAATAAAATGTTTGCATGTTATATACTTGGGGTAAAAATCTCAACCATCACAGCAGTATTCAGAATGTATTGGGGCATGCTGAATCCACTGATATGCACGTATCATTTTGCAGTGAAATATCCTAGTGAGGGGTTTGGAAACCTATTTGAATCAAGCAGACCAGTGATGTGATATTTATATATACACACAAAAAATCCAAGAGTAAAGCTGGGCTACTCGTCATCGAAAGTTGTGGTAGCAACGCCCACGGGTACAGTAGATGGTGATATTTAGGAGACTTAAAGAAGTGGTGTCCAATTGGTAGTTACAGTCTTGTCTCATCACTGCAACTCCCATACGGACTCCAACGCACCCGACTGCAGTGTGCAATTCAGGGTCAGGCTCAATCAAATCAAATGTATTTATATAGCCCTTCTTACATCAGCTGATATATCAAAGTGCTGTACAGAAACCCAGCCTAAAACCCCCAAACAGCAAGTAATGCAGGTGTAGAAGCACGGTGGCTAGGAAAAACTCCCTAGAAAGGCCAAAACCTAGGAAGAAGCCTGGTTCCTCTCTAGGTTATGAGGGTGGCCAGTCCTCTTCTGGCTGTGCCGGGTGGAGATTATAACAGGACATGGCCAAGATGTTCACATGTTCATAAATGACCAGCATGGTCAAATAATAATAATCACAGTAGTTGTCGAGGGTGCAGCAAGTCAGCACCTCAGGAGTAAATGTCAGTTGGCTTTTCATAGCCGATCATTAAGAGTATCTCTACCGCTCCTGCGGTCTCTAGAGAGTTGAAAACAGCAGGTCTGGGACAGGTAGCACGTCCGGTGAACAGGTCAGGGTTCCATAGCCGCAGGCAGAACAGTTGAAACTGGAGAAGCAGCACGGCCAGGTGGACTGGGGACAGCAAGGAGTCATCATGCCAGGTCGTCCTGAGGCATGGTCCTAGGGCTCAGGTCCTCCGAGAGAGAAAGAAAAAGAGAATTAGAGAGTGCATACTTAAATTCACACAGGACACCGGATAAGACAGGAGAAGTACTTCAGTTATAACAAACTGACCCTAGCCCCCCGACACAAACTACTGCAGCATAAATACTGGAGGCTGAGACAGGAGGGGTCAGGAGACACTGTGGCCCCATCCGATGATACCCCCGGAGAGGGCCAAACAGGAAGGATATAACCCCACCCACTTTGCCAAAGCACAGCCCCCACACCACTAGAGGGATATCTTCAACCACCAACTTACCATCCTGAGACATGGCCGAGTATAGCCCACAAAGATCTCCGCCACGGCACAACCCAAGGGGGGGGCGCCAACCCAGACAGGAAGATCACGTCAGTGACTCAACCCACTCAAGTGACGCACCCCTCCTAGGGACGGCATGAAAGAGCACCAGTAAGCCAGTGACTCAGCCCCTGTAATAGGGTTAGAGGTAGAGAGTCCCAGTGGAGAGAGGGGAACCGGCCAGGCAGAGACAGCAAGGGCGGTTCGTTGCTCCAGAGCCTTTCCGTTCACCTTCACACTCCTGGGCCAGACTACACTCAATCATATGACCCACTGAAGAGACGAGTCTTCAGTAAAGACTTAAAAGTTGAGACCGAGTCTGCGTCTCTCACATGGGTAGGCAGACCATTCCATAAAAATGGAGATCTATAGGAGAAAGCCCTGCCTCCAGCTGTTTGCTTAGAAATTCTAGGGACAATTAGGAGGCCTGCGTCTTGTGACCATAGCATACGTGTAGGTATGTACGGCAGGACCAACTCGGAAAGATAGGTAGGAGCAAGCCCATGTAACGCTTTGTAGGTTAACAGTAAAACCTTGAAATCAGCCCTTGCCTTAACAGGAAGCCAGTGTAGGGAGGCTAGCACTGGAGTAATATGATCACATTTTTTGGTTCTAGTCAGGATTCTAGCAGCCGTATTTAGCACTAACTGAAGTTTATTTAGTGCTTTATCTGGGTAGCTGGAAAGTAGAGCATTGCAGTAGTCTAACCTAGAAGTAACAAAAGCATGGATTAATTTTTCTGCATCATTTTTGGACAGAAAATTTCAGATTTTTGCAATGTTACGTAGATGGAAAAAAGCTGTCCTTGAAACAGTCTTGATATGTTCGTCAAAAGAGAGATCAGGGTCCAGAGTAACGCCGAGGTCCTTCACAGTTTTATTTGAGACGACTTTACAACCATCAAGATTAATTGTCAGATTTAACAGAAGATCTCTTTGTTTCTTGGGACCTAGAACAAGCATCTCTGTTTTGTCCGAGTTTAAAAGTAGAACGTTTTCAGCCATCCACTTCCTTATATCTGAAACACAGGCTTCTAGCGAGGGCAATTTTGGGGCTTCACCATGTTTCATTGAAATGTACAGCTGTGTGTCATCCGCATAGCAGTGAAAGTTAACATTATGTTTTCGAATGAACCCCAAGAGGTAAAATATATAGTGAAAACAATAGTGGTCCTAAAACGGAACCTTGAGGAACACCGAACTGTACAGTTGATTTGTCAGAGGACAAACCATTCACAGAGACAAACATATCTTTCCGACAGATAAGATCTAAACCAGGCCAGAACTTGTCCGTGTAGACCAATTTCGGTTTCCAATCTCTCCAAAAGAATGTGGTGATCGATGGTATCGAAGGCAGCACTAAGGTCTAGTAGCACGAGGACAGATGCAGAGCCTCGGTCTGACGCCATTAAAAGGTAATTTACCACCTTCACAAGTGCAGTCTCAGTGCTATGATGGGGTCTAAAACCAGACTGAAGCATTTCGTATACATTGTTTGTCTTCAGGAAGGCAGTGAGTTGCTGCGTAACAGCTTTTTCTAAAATTTTTGAGAGGAATGGAAGATTCGATATAGGCCGATAGTTTTTTATATTTTCTGGGTCAAGGTTTGGCTTTTTCAAGAGAGGCTTTATTACTGCCACTTTTAGTGAGTTTGGTACACATCCGGTGGATAGAGAGCCGTTTATTATGTTCAACATAGGAGGGCCAAGCACATGAAGCAGCTCTTTAAGTAGTTTAGTTGGAATAGGGTCCAGTATGCAGCTTGAAGGTTTAGAGGCCATGATTATTTTCATCATTGTGTCAAGAGATATACTACTAAAACACTTGTGTCTCTCTTGATCCTAGGTCCTGGCAGAGTTGTGCAGACTCAGGACAGCTGAGCTTTGGAGGAATACGCAGATTTAAAGAGGAGTCCGTAATTTGCTTTCTAATGATCATGATCTTTTCCTCAAAGAAGTTCATGAATTTATTACTGCTGAAGTGAAAGCCATCCTCACTTGGGGAATGCAGCTTTTTAGTTAGCTTTGCGACAGTATACATTTTTTGGGGGGGATTGTTCTTATTTTCCTCAATTAAGTTGGAAAAATAGGATGATCGAGCAGCAGTGAGGGCTCTTCGATACTGCACGGTACTGTCTTTCCAAGCTAGTCGGAAGACTTCCAGTTTGGTGTGGCGCCATTTCCGTTCCAATTTTCTGGAAGCTTGCTTCAGAGCTCGGGTATTTTCTGTATACCAGGGAGCTAGTTTCTTATGACAAATGTTTTTAGGGGTGCAACTGCATCTAGGGTATTGTGCAAGGTTAAATTGAGTTCCTCAGTTAGGTGGTTAACTGATTTTTGTCCTCTGACGTCCTTGGGTAGGCAGGAGTCTGGAAGGGCATCAAGGAATCTTTGTGTTGTCTGAGAATTTATAGCACGACTTTTGATGGTCCTTGGTTGGGGTCTGAGCAGATTATTTGTTGCGATTGCAAATGTAATAAAACGGTGGTCCGATAGTCCAGGATTTTTAGGAAAAACATTAAGATCTACAACATTTATTCCATGGGACAAAACTAGGTCCAGAGTATCAATGTGGGCAGTCAAATGTTTGACCCCACCCACTTTTTTTTATTTTCCCCCCCCATCTGAGGTTTGAGTCACACACGTTGAATACAAACGTATTTCATTTTTGAAGATCGTAAGAAATATTAAAGTGGTACCAGCAGATGTGTTAACACTTTGTTTCATGCTATATTTGATACAAGCTACTGATATGGTTGCTGTGAAAAGACTTAATTCATGTACTGTTAAAATTGTATTGATAAATGTTATAAATTTAATTATATTTCATTGAGCATATATACTGTTACTACCTATCCTGATTTATGCCATTAACTTTCCAAATGAGAATGGAGACAGACACCGTTTTCACCGCCTTTTTCAATCTTTCAACCTCTTCTTCAGACCTTAGTGAGTGAATGACATCCACTCAATATGAACATATATTCAGGTCAGTCTGGCTACAGTGAAACAAGTGATTTTAAGGATGCAAATTATAATTTTTTTAAATAATGTTCAAGACTTACAGCATGGGAAAGTTCTGCAGGAGAACGAGGCACCACCGTCGCCTAATTTTCTGCATGTTTCCTTTGAAAAAGAAAATCACAATCAGATGAGTATCCCAAAAAAACATCCACTAGTGATGAGAATTTCATAATCTATACATACCTCAGTGAAATCACACTGTGCTTCCATTGCAATGTACAGAGTGTACTGTAAGTTAAGAAAGAGTAGGTTGTTAAGTTTGATAGTTATGATTCCTTCCAGGAATATATTTCAGGATGTAGAAGACATTCTCCCCCCCCCGCCCCCCCCCAAGAAGTCACATCAGCATCCAGCTCTGCAGGAGCGTGATGTATGAATTGTGTATGTAGTGTAAAAAATGTAGGAAATAGGTCCCAAAAATAATAAACAAGAAAAAGTATGAGCAATAACAATAGTGTGCTTTGCAAGCTGCAAGCACAGAAATAATAACTTTTCATATGTTGTAACAGAAAATATGACTTATATAATATACTGAATAGCCAGCATCTTACCATCAAAACAAACACCCCACAGTTGTTTGAGAAACCGTGCTTTGGTAGGCCCTGTGGTGAGAACAAGGTACACTTTTCAATAAAGGAATGACAATCAAATGGTACACTTCAGTGGAATAATTTAAAGGAATATCTAACCTGATCCAAGCTGTTTCTGTGAAAGTAAAGAAAAAGTACAATTCAACAGCTTTTTATACTCCAGCATGCATAACAGTTTGAACACAGTTGGAACTGAATTAGCCCAAGTATTTTTCACAACATGTATGGGTGTTTCTGGACCAGAAAATGTATTTGACTGCAAACACACCATTTCTAACATCAATGCACTCACATGCCTAAAACCTTTCCTTGAACATAATTTCAAAGCAATGTGTATGCTTTCTTCATAAATGTGTTTTGAAGTTTTTCTTATTTTACTTTCCATGCAGCTGGGACCAGCTGATTTCATGATTGTAAACTCAGAAAAAAAAGAAATGTCCCTTTTTCAGGACCCGGTCTTTAAAGAATTCGTAAAAATCCAAATAACTTCACAGATCTTCATTGTAAAGGGTTTATACACTGTTTCCCATGCTTGTTCAATGAACCATAAACAATTAATGAACATGCACCTGTGGAACGGTCATTAAGACACTAACAGCTTACAGACGGTAGGCAATTGTCACGCCCTGACCTTAGTTATCTTCGTTTTCTTTATTATTTTGGTTAGGTCAGGGTGTGACGAGGGTGGTATGTGTGTTTTGTCTTGTCTAGGGTATGTCTAGGTGTGTGTGTGTAATCTAGGCATTATGTAGGTCTATGGTGGCCTAGATTGGTTCCCAATCAGAGGCAGCTGTTTATCGTTGTCTCTGATTGGGGATCCTATTTAGGTTGCCATTTTGGTTTGTGGGTTATTGTCTATATGAAGTTGCATGTCTGCACTCATTGTTTGTAGCGGTAGTGGTGTATTTTGTTAGTTTGTTTAGTGTTCAGTCGTCTTCTATTAAAAATATGTATTCACATCACTACGATGTTCGTGACAGCAATTAAGGTCACAGTTATGAAAACTTAGGACAATAAAAGAGGCCTTTCTACTGACTCACCAAAAGAAAACACCAAAAGAAAGATGCCCAGGGTCCCTGCGTGAACGTGCCTTAGGAATGCTGCAAGGAGGCATGAGGACAGCAGATGTGGCCAGGGCAATAATTGCAACGTCCGTACTGTGAGACGCCTAAGACAGAGCTACAGGGAGACAGGAAGGACAGCTGATCGTCCACAGTGGTAGACCACGTGTAACACCTGCACAGGATCGGTACATCCGAACATCACACCTGCGGGACAGGTACAGGATGGCAACAACTGCCTGAGTTACACCAGGAACGCACAATCCCTCCATCAGTGCTCAGACTGTCCGCAATAGGCTGAGAGAGGCTGGACTGAGGGCTTGTAGGCCTGTTGTAAGGCAGGTACTCACCAGACATCACTGGCAACAACGTCGCCTATGGGCACAAACCCACCGTCGCTGGACCAGACAGGACAGGCAAAAAGTGCTCTTCATTGACGAGTCGCGGTTGTGTCTCACCAGGGGTGATGGTCGGATTTGCGTTTATCGTCGAAGGAATAAGCGTTACACTGAGGCCTGTACTCTGGAGCGAGATCGATTTGGAGGTGGAGGGTCCGTCATGGTCTGGGGCGGTGTGTCACAGCATCATCGGACTGAGCTTGTCGTCATTGCAGGAAATCTCAACACTGTGCGTTACAGGGAAGACATCCTTCTCCCTCATGTGGTACCCTTCCTGCAGGCTCATCCTGACATGACCCTCCAGCATGACAATGCCACCAGCCATACTGCTCGTTCTGTGCCTAATTTCCTGCAAGACAGGAATGTCAGTGTTCTGCCATGGCCAGTGAAGAGCCCGAATCTCAATCCCATTGAGCATGTCTGGGACCTGTTGGATCAGAGGGTGAGGGCTAGGGCCATTCCCCCCAGAAATGTCCGGTACTTGCAGGTGCCTTGGTGGAAGAGTGGGGTAACATCTCACAGCAAGAACTTGCAAATCTGGTTCAGTCCACGAGGAGGAGATGCACTGCAGTACTTAATGCAGCTGGTGGCCACACCACATACTAACTGTTACTTTTAACCCCGTCCCTTTGTTCAGGGACACATTATTCAATTTCTGTTAGTCACATGTCTGTGGAACTTGTTCAGTTTGTGTCAGTTGTTGAATCGTGTTATGTTCCTACAAATATTTACACGTTAAGTTTGCTGAAAATAAACGCAGTTGACAGTGAGAGGACATTTCTTTTTTTGCTGCGTTTGTATACTACTCGTAGACTCCCTGTGTGTAACTAAGGGAATGGCATCAACAATACACATTTAGAGCCAGCCAAACACAACAAGGCATACATTGAACACAGAAAAACCAACGATCAAATCGATTACATAACTGTACATGTAAACCTAGGCTTACTTAACATCTGTGCGGTAGTTGGTCATATAAAATTATACCACCGCACTGGTATAACATGAATATTACAAAGTACATTATGCATAATGACAGTCTCACTTACTTCCATGGTTTCTATTTTTATCCATGTAGGTTAGATTAAGATTCGCTTTCGTTGACGTTAATACCTTCGACATTTACCTAAATTTGGGTGATCTTGGTGAGGTTCGGGTTAAACACGTTTGACTCCGCCCACATTGAGCTCGGCCCAGACGTTTTACTCCGCTCACATTGAGCCCGGCCCAGACGTTTCACTCTGCCCACATTGAGCCCGGCCCAGACGTTTTACTCCGCCCACATTGAGCCCGGCCCAGACGTTTCACTCTGCCCACATTGAGCCCGGCCCAGACGTTTTACCCCGCTCACATTGAGCCCGGCCCAGACGTTTCACTCTGCCCACATTGAGTCCGGCCCAGACGTTTGACTCTGCCACATTTAGCCCGGCCCAGACGTTTCACTCTGCCCACATTGAGCCCGGCCCAGACGTTTTACCCCGCTCACATTGAGCCCGGCCCAGACGTTTCACTCTGCCCACATTGAGTCCGGCCCAGACGTTTGACTCTGCCACATTTAGCCCGGCCCAGACGTTTCACTCTGCCCACATTGAGTCCGGCCCAGACGTTTCACTCTGCCCACATTGAGCCCGGCCCAGACGTTTCACTCTGCCCACATTGAGCCCGGCCCATACGTTTTACTCTGCCCACATTGAGCCCGGCCCATACGTTTTACTCTGCCCACATTGAGTCAAGTCTACACACTGAACTACACACCGAACTAGTGTCTACACACTGCCTCTGCCTCGAACTACACACTGCCTCTCAACCAAGCCGCACTTGGCTGCCACGTCATCTCTTGCCCCGTCACTGCATAAACAGAAAAGATGGCCGCCTCCGTCCGGGAAAAGCAGGCAGGTCTGTCAATGGTTTCAGTCATATATTTTTGCTGAACATAGGTTGTCGAATTGTTGATTCACATTGTAACACCGACTATTTTCTCTGACCATAGCCTGTTGAATAAAATACGAACTTCCACGATGGCCACCAGCCATCTTCACGAGAAAATCAATGCTAAGCTAACTTATTAGCTAGCTAACGTAAACGCGTTACAATAATATTATAAAGCAGCAACAAGTCGGATGGCTAACTTACTACTACTCTTGACTTCACTAGACACTTTGATGTGGTTGTCATGTCAAGGAACAGGAATGCCACGCAGTGAATGACTGACAGATATAACTGACTGACAGATATAACAAGTTAGCTATATCGACTGCAGTATCGTTCCTTTGGATGAGTGGCTAACGCTAGCTAACTAGCTATTTCACTCATCAAACAATTTCACTCGTTGATTGGCAGAAATGGTATGGCAAAGTCCCAGTTCCCCCAGTCCTGTGCCATGTTTAGTATGGCAAAAGTGGTGGTTGTGCCATATTTCCAATTTACATCATCTTAAACATTGGCCAAGCATGACTTTATACTGTATTCTTCTGTGTCCCCAGCTGCATTGAAGCGCATGCTGAATTTCAACACTTCTCCGTTGAAAAACACTGCTGCCGAGCCGGTATGGAAGGTACTGATCTATGACAGGTTTGGCCAGGACATAATCTCCCCTCTACTGGCGGTCAAAGAACTACGGGACATGGGAATCACTTTGCACTTGTGAGTAACTCACAATTTGACATCGCTGTTAATAATCTATTAATCCCCTTCACAAAAGGTAAATGTAGAGAACTAAAGTCATGATGCACCAGACAAATAATTAATGAGGCTGTAAAGAGTTTGAATTTGAGTAATGTAACCCATCAACTGTTCAGTATCTATTGAAAATTAAGGATCTACCAGTGCAGTATATTTCAAAGGACAACAACAGTTTTGAGAGAAGTTAAATTGCAAATAAGTCCACAAACACAGCATTGACTTGGTGTCAATCAATGGACACCGTCATCTAGAAAGGTCTTCAATGTATTTGATCATTCTCTATAGGTTGCTTCATTCAGACAGAGATCCCATCCCGGATGTGCCAGCCATCTATTTTGTTATGCCGACAGAGGAGAACATTGACCGGATATGCCAAGTAAGCATCCCTCACTCAGAATATCAACATTACATCATCAGATATGATTAAACTCAGGATAGGTCTAGATATGATAAGAAAAACTGTATTGGGCCACTGAGCCTATACATTTGGTGGCCTTGGCCAGATACAATTATTTGTTGTCCAAACATTACATCCCAGACATGTAGGGCCTCCCGGGTGGGGCAGTGGTCTAGGGCACTGCATCGCAGTGCTAGCCAGAGTCTCTGGGTTCGCGCCCAGGCTCTGTCGCAGCCGGCCGCAACCGGGAGGTCCGTGGGGCGACGCACAATTGGCATAGCGTCGTCCGGGTTAGGGAGGGTTTGGCCGGTAGGGATATCCTTGTCTCAGTATGTAAAAATGTAATAAAAATGTATGCACTCTACTGTAAGTCGCTCTGGATAAGAGCGTCTGCTAAATGACTAAAATGTAAAAAAATGTATGTAACATCCTACTAGTCAGTATATTGTTACATTCCATTGTTTTGTTTATTTTTCTCAGGACCTTCGTAACCAGCTATATGAGTCATACTATTTGAACTTCATCTCAGCCATATCCAGAAGTAAACTAGAGGATATTGCTAGTGCAGCTCTCTCAGCCAACGCTGTCACCCAGGTTACCAAGGTGAGTCCACCACACACTAGTTCACCTCTCTTCCAGGCTGTCTCTCAAATGGTACCCTATTCCCTATATAGTGCACTACTTTTTTTTCCTGTAGGGCTCTGGTCAAAAGTAGTACATTATGTAGGGGATAGGGTGCCATTTGTGACTCCGTCCTAGCCATTTTCTAAAACACATCACATTACAGGGTATTGAACAGCCTTGTAACAGTAAGGTATTTTTTGCTTTCGTAGGTGTTTGATCAGTATTTGAATTTCATCACACTCGAAGATGATATGTTTATCCTCTGTAATCAAAATAAAGAGCTCATCTCCTACCATGGTAAGTTCATTGGATTCAGAAACTGTGCTAGATTGCACTTTGCCATTTTCATCAGATCTTATTCATGATTAGCTGGCAGGATTGTATTTGACTTCCTGTTTTCTTATTCCCTTTTGATTAGCGATTAACAAACCGGACATCATGGACACAGAGATGGAGGCCATCATGGATACGATTGTAGACAGCCTTTTCTGCTTCTTTGTCACTCTGGGTGGGTCTTTCAACAGAATATTATTAGTGCCACAATACTATTGAGACTCCTTGAGAGAACACTGCTTTAGTATTTCAAAATACTGTAAGATTGTTTCATTTACTCAGGTGGTTCATGGTTGTACCAGTTTCTCCCTGCTAGATGGCAGCATCACTTTTGTTATTACTCACCTGAATCGAAGCGATACCAAAATCATATTTCCTAGAGAGGAACACTTTTTGAAAGTAAAGGCCAATGGTGAAAGTGTGACTATATGATGCATTGAGCAAAGTAAACCCACTGCATCCCTAACTTGCAGGTTGTATACGATTCTCAGTTTTATCCTCATGTGATTCACAGCACATCCTCATATTCTCTATAGACACGCTCTGCTAAAGTCGTCAATGCTCTCTATTGGCAGTTAACAGATCCGTTTTGTTTTCTTAGGTGCTGTCCCCATAATCCGCTGTCCAAGAGGGAATGCTGCGGAGATGGTCGCGGTGGTGAGCATCATCCTTCCTCATTTATAACTCTCTGAATTCTCCTCAGCCGCTGTCAAGGGACACAGTCTGTCAGTCTAAATACACTTTGTATTATGTCTTGGCAGTGCAGACAGGGCTGGGAGAGTAGTACCCATCCCCAGTGGGTACAGTGAAAGAGGAAATTAGTAATTTGAGGACGACATCCAAGTCCACCCACCTCCAAAATCCCACTGTTTGCAGACAGTATTTGCAGGTAGATTCTTGATGTGGGGAGGAATGCTGATGCAGTCAGTGTGGAAGCTGATCCTCCAAGAGAATTAATGGATGGATGCAGTGTTTCTCCTCCAGTTACACAGCACTGCTCTTTGTTCCCTATACTGCACTGCTGTGTTGTGGTGAGGGTCTCTAAGCTCTCAGTGAAACGCTGCAAGACTGTGTGCTAAGCGTATATCCGGTTAAGAAGATGTAAGGCGTCTTACCTAGCTGCATAAGAGGCAAAACTATCTAACCCAGTTTCTCTGTTTGTTGCAGAAACTTGACAAGAAGCTGAGGGAGAACCTGCGAGACGCCAGAAACAGCCTATTCACTGGAGACAATATGGGGGCCGGCCAGTTCAGGTGGGTCAGGGTGCAGACTGGTACACTGGGTATGAACCATAAAGAGAGCAGACTAGATGTAGACATTAATATCATGATTCTGTACTGTACCACGAAAGGCCTACTCCATTCCCTAAGACAAACACATAAAATGGCTTCCCACACACACACACACACTGTGCTACACAATGTCTTTGTCTAACTTTGAAGTGGAAATGTGCTATTCTGCTTTTCTCCTCTCCTCTGCTCTCCAGACTCACTGAGTGGTTAGCTAGGCCTTCGATGAAGTGAAAACAGTCATGCTTCCTCTGGGAAGCTCTAAGCAGGATCTATTTCAAGTTTTCTTTTGTTTCAGCTTTGGTGGAGCAGAGAGAGAGCCTAGCCAGTGGGGAACTCTGGGTACATTTATCATCTTCTCGTTTCATCTCGCTCTCTCTCTCTCTCTTCAGCTTCCAGAGACCCCTATTTGTTCTCGCTGACCGCAACCTGGATCTTGCCACCCCTCTCCACCACACATGGACCTACCAGGCCCTCATCCACGATGTGCTGGTAAGACTAACAGGAAGCCAGGGAATCAGGGAGAGAGAGAGAGGAGCAAATCTGTCTGTCATACTCCCACCACTCTGTTATGATGGACTTAACAGACACATCATACACTATGACAAAAACTAAGGGCTTACCCATGAGAAACGTCCACTCTATAGTCTTGAGTAATTTATGGTGAGTGGTGTTGTTGGGTGTATGGTATTTTGCGCTCTGTGTAGGATGAACTATGACTATGCACGACTCAGTAGTGTGAATTGGGATTTATACAGTTGAAGTCGGAAGTTTACATCGACCTTAGACAAATACATTTAAACTCAGTTATTCACAATTCATGACATTTAATTCGAGTAAAAAATCCCTGTCTTAGGTCAGTTAGGATCACCACTTTATTTTAAGAATGTGAAATGTCAGAATAATAGTAGAGAGAATGATTTATTTCAGCTTTTATTTCTTTCATCACATTCCCAGTGGGTCAGAAGTTTACATACACTAAATTAGTATTTGCTAGCATTGCCTTTAAATTGTTTAACTTGGGTCATACGTTTTGGGTAGCCTTCCACAAACTTCCCACAATAAGTTGGGTCAATTTTGGCCCATTCCTCCTGACAGAGCTGGTGTAACCGAGTCAGGTTTGTAGGCCTCCTTGCTCGAACACACTTTTTTCAGTTCTGCCCACAAATTTTCTATAGGATTGAGGTCAGGGCTTTATGATGGCCACCTCAATACCTTGACTTTGTTGTCCTTAAGCCATTTTGCCACAACTTTGGAAGTATGCTTGGGGTCATTGTCCATTTGGAAGACCCATTTGCGACCAAGCTTTAACTTCCTGACTGATGTCTTGAGATGTTGCTTCAATATATCCACATAATTTTCTATTTTGTGAAGTGCACCAGTCCCTCCTGCAGCAAAGCCGCCTCACAAAATGATGCTGCCACCCCCGTGCTTCACGGTTGGGATGGGGTTCTTCGGCTTGCAAGCCTCCCCCTTTTTCATCCAAACATAACGACAGTCATTATGGCCAAACAGTTTTTATTTTTGTTTCATCAGACCAGAGGACATTTCTCCAAAAAGTACGATCTTTGTTCCCATGTGCAGTTGCAAACCGTAGTCTGGCTTTTTTATGGCGGTTTTGGAGCAGTGGCTTCTTCCTTGCTGAACGGCCTTTCAGGTTATGTCGATATAGGACTCGTTTTACTGTTGATATAGATACTTTTGTACCTGTTTCCTCCAGCATCTTCACAAGGTCCTTTGCTGTTGTTCTAGGATTGATTTGCACTTTTCGCACCAAAGTACGTTCATCTCTAGGAGACAGAACGCGTCTCCTTCCTGAGTGGTATGACGGCTTCGGGGTTCCATGGTGTTTATACTTGCGTACTGTTGTTTGTACAGATGAATGTGGTACCTTCAGGCGTTTGGAAATTGCTCCCAAGGATGAACCAGACTTGTGGAGGTCTACACATTTTTTTCTGAGGTCTTGGCTGATTTCTTTTGATTTTCCCATGATGTCAAGCAAAGAGGCACTGAGTTTGAAGGTAGGCCTTGAAATACATCCACAGCTACACCACTAATTGACTCAAATGATGTCAATTAGCCTATCAGAAGCTTCTAAAGCCATGACATCATTTTCTGGAATTTTCCAAGCTGTTTAAAGGCACAGTCAACTTAGTGAATGTAAACTTCTGACTCTGAATTATTAACTTCTGAATTATAAGTGAAATAATCTGTCTGTAAACAATTGTTGGAAAAATTACTTGTGTCATGCACAAAGTAGATGTCCTAACCGACTTGCCAAAACTATAGTTTGTAAACAAGAAATTTGTGGAGTGGTTGAAAAACGAGTTTTAATGACTCCAACCTAAGTGTATGTAAACTTCAACTGTATATATATATATATATATATATATATATATATATATATATATATATATATATAATAAGGTGTGTGATTTTCAAGGTAGCGCTACTGCAATGACCTTGTGTGTAAGATTAAGAATAGATTAAATGCTGTGGTATGTGCTCAGTGCGTTGACCTGTGCCAGAAGTCATAAATATTTGTGAGGAACCATTTTCCAGCATCCCTGCCTTAAAATGATTTCTGGTGTAAAATGTACGATCCCGTCTCCTCTCTTAGTTTTCAGCATCACGAGTCCTTTGTTTTAACCTCAATATATATTTATGACAACGGTTGTTATTTTGAATGTAAGTATTATGATGATGTAAGTAGATATCAGTGTTTATCCCAGAGGTATCTATGGACCAGTCTTTTTTTCCGATGATGTAAGCAGAAATATGACCAGACTACACATCCAATAGGATCTCTGCCAGACGCCAACCACCATCCCAACACTGAAAAAAATAATCACTCAGAAATGACTCTATTTGCAGGAAAAATACTATCCGTAGTAGAAATGATTTTGCTGTGTGTGTGACACTAATGTATTTCTGTGTGTGTGTGAGTGTCCTAGGACTTCCACCTGAACAGGGTCAGTATGGACGAGTCTGTGGGGTCAGAAGCTTCCCCTTCCGGAGCCAGACCCAAGAAGAAAAATAAGAAGAGTTATGACCTCACAGCCGCAGACAAATTCTGGCAGAAACACAAGGGCAGGTTAGGAACTCACTTGTGGTGATTACTGATTCAGCGGGTAGCATGTGGCCGAGGCTTTATAACTAGGTAGCAACAGTATATTCCAAGCTTTGCTTGTTAGAAACTCCATTCCATTGGCTAAAGTGTGATTTAAACTACTGATTTAGAAGGTAGTCTGCGTTTGGTGCTTTATAACTCAATAGGAACAGTATATTTCAAACCATTTTTAGAGTTCTGCTTTATAACGCAGTAGCAACAGTATATTTCAATCTTTGCTGTCGTGAAGTTCTTCTTGGCTGAGGGCTTGTTTTGACTCTTCCAGCCCGTTCCCGGAGGTGGCTGAGTCTGTACAGGAGGAGTTAGACACGTACCGAGCCCAGGAGGACGAGGTCAAACGCCTCAAGAGCATCATGGTAAGAAGGGCGGTTTTCTAGAGCTGTTCAATGAAGTAGTCTCACTGAAAACCTGTAGTCTGAAGTAGTCTCACTCACACCTGCAAATTCCCCACTAAAATAAGACTTTTGATCTTCTCCAGGGGTTGGAGGGTGAGGATGAGGGAGCCATTAGTAGTATTAGTATGTCAGACAACACCGCAAAACTTACCTCAGCTGTCAGGTGAGCATCATTCTAGAATTTTCCTTTTATTTGAACTAGGCTAGTCAATTAAGAACAGATTCTTATTTACAATAACGGGCTACCCGTATATGTAAATATACAGTATTTCTGTATTATTATTTATTCCTTGCTACGCTGTTATTGACTGTGCTCAGTCTGTACCAAAACTGTTCTGTGTTTCCTCTACTAGCTCCCTACCAGAGCTTCTGGAGAAGAAGAGGCTGATTGACCTCCACACTAACGTAGCCACCGCCGTTCTGGATCACATTAAGGTTAGTATTAAACCCGGTCATGGCCTGTCAATGTGTTTTCCATGTGTAGATAGAGGGGGTTCTCTCTGTGTCCATAGTGCGCTGCATCCCATTAACACTTGTTTCAGATATTAAACATGTATGGAAGACTGCTGTGCAGTCCGTGTGAGCTCTAACATCTCAGAGCACTCACTATAAAGTTGTTACTGAATCTGCCAGTAAAGGACTGCTGAAACATCCTCTTGACGTGGACTAAGTTAAGTGTACCTATTAAGCCCACATACACATTAATCCCACTTCCATTTTTGGTGTAGCAATGCAGTGCCTTAGACCGCTGCACCACTCGGGGAGCCCTTCATTTGATCATTTTAACAAAAATATCGAAAATTCCTTATAGGTACTCTTTCCCTAATGTGTAACTTCTGTGACCCATCCAGAGCCGTAAACTGGACGTGTACTTTGAGTACGAGGAGAAGCTGATGAGCAAATCCACCCTGGAAAAGTCTTTACTGGACATCATCAGTGACCCTGACGGTAGATGTGCCTCTGTGCTTATCTTTGCCAGAAATAACATAAATCATACATGTGCTATCTCGTGTACTTTGTCAAGGGTCGGAAATACCTGAGGTGCCTGTTGATGTAAGGTTTGTTAAACAACTTTGTTTTTGTCTTTGTGACAGCGGGAACACCAGAGGACAAGATGAGACTGTTTCTGATTTTCTACATCACAGCCCTGCAACCCCCTTCAGAGGTGAGGCCTGTCCCCCACTTAACCCTTACCCTATCAAACACATGCATACTGGACTTAACCCTGTCCCTATCAAAAACATACTAGACTCAAATCACACATTCTCTCACCATCAAACACATGCCAAACTAGACTCAATCACCGGTCAGAGAGGAGCCACAAGATACAGGCCCCTTTTGTCAGGGAACTCTGTTGATCTGTCTGATTCACTACGGTCATATGCAGTATCATGTCCAATGGATCCAAAAACGGCACAATAGCAACCTCAATGGAGACACTTTGTGGTCTCACTGGATGTGGTAGTCTTAGTAACAGCACAATATACAATATAAAAAACCTTGGCCCTGGCTTGCGTTTCATTGTTTAGAACACCAAACATCAATTCTCAAATCATTTTTTCGCATGATATTCAAACCAGCTTTTCTTCTTACAACATTCAAAAGCTTTATTGTTCGATATGACACGTTAGAGCAGGTTCCAGGAACATCGATACCCTTTGAAGCCGAGGCCAAATGTCGTTACTCCAGAAGTCCAATAATGCTAGCTTGTTCTGTTCTGAGCATCGCAAGGCCCTCTGTATAGGAGGACACCCAGCTCTCCACTATGACTGTGGGTTCTACGTCTGCTTTCTTCAGAGAGGTGGCGCAGCTCAGGGACTAGCCTCTTAGGGACCCTGCTAAGACTTGGAAGACCCTAATACTGGCTCTGCTTCAAGCCCTGTCATCACCACCTCAGTAACCACAGTTCACCACAGAGGAGTGAAGTCAAGTCCCTCCAGCCGCCAGCTCCAAAGGGCTGGGAGGATGCCAGGGGCCGTATTCACAAAGTCTCTGAGTAGGAGCACGGATCGAGGATCAGTTCTCTGCTCGTCCATATAATCGTTTTCATTATCATCTAAAAGACAAGACGGATCCTAGATCAGCACTCCTGCTCTGAGGAGCATTAATATGGGCCCAGGTTTCTGGCTGCGGCTGCAGGCTGGGATCAGCGTTAGGATCAGGCTGTCCTGGAGCATCATGTTGATCAATGGTCTTCCTAATAGCCCTTCTCCTCTGAGATGCCATTCTGTTTTCCCGGCCTGACAGCTGAAGTCAAGCAGGAAATCTTTTTCCACCGCCAACGTCTTGTGGTATTCCTCCTTTCATCTCTGTCCCCCCCTTAACCTGAACCCGTCCGGGGCCGATTATTACCATGGGATTACCCTCTCCTTTCTGGTCCGTTCTCCAGTTGGTCCAGTATGTACATTTTTAAGGTTATTTGTTTTCCCAGGATGCTGTGGTGTAACATCAGTTTAGTTACATTAAAAAGTACTTGTCTCTGCCACCGTAATGTACTGATGATACCACCATACACATGTCACACTCTGTTTTAGGATGACTAGGTTTTTATTTCTTCAAGCTTTTTTAAGTCCCTGGTCGGTAAATTCCCTACTAATACTCGAATCCCTGCTCAATCACTTGTATGTTTTACCTTGGTGAAAACATGCATGTTGTTATCTTACTGGGGTTTTTCTGTGTTTCAGAGTGATCTGGACCAATACAAGAAGGCTCTTCTAGAAACTGGCTGCGACCTGTCCTCTCTCAACTACATCAAGCAGTGGAAGTAAGACATTACAAGCAAGCTTGCATTTTCATCATATAATGCTTCATACATGCAGAACCAAACAGATAATAAAACACATTGTTTTGGGTTCTTTCAAGGAGCTTATTATGAATCATTTGTTTTGCCAGGGCTTTCACAAAGATTGCTGCCACACCATCTAACTATGGGAACAGCGGTGTGAAACCTATGGGGTAAGAAAGAGAGAGCTAGGGAATAGGGTGCCATTTGGGACATTGCAGAGTTTCCCTTGTTTCAGGGGTCCCATAGACCTAACCCCCGTGCTGACCCTGTCCTCCTCCTGTCTCTCTATCCCACAGCCTCTTCTCTAGAGTGATGAACTCTGGCTCCCAGTTTGTCATGGAGGGGGTGAAACACCTGGTGCTTAAACAGCATGTGAGTAGCTTTACACACACACACACACACACACACACACACACACACACACACACAATTATGCACAGAAACACACATGATGAGTGATACTGAATGTCTCTTAATAGACAGATGAGAGGAGCAGTCTCATCATGATACTGTCTGTATATGTGTTTTCAAAATGTCCAGATGTCCCTTGGCTTTGATGGGAAGGTTTTGCCTGGAGACATGTATGATAATATCTCACGCGGCTGCTCGTTGGAGTCAGTCTGTAGTGATTAATTACCTGGTGAGAAAGAACAGAGTATTTCAAGTGTTTTTCTTTCAGAACCTGCCAGTCACGCGTATCCTGGACAACCTGATGGAGATGAAGTCCAATCCGGTGAGTCTCCTCTCTTCTCTTCTCTCCTCCCCCTCTACTGTGGACATTCCTCTATGTTTCTGCTTTGTTGCACCATCATATTCAGGAGGGAAGCATGCTGATGAATACAGTGGCAACAAGATGAACAACCTGATGGGGGTCTCATGTCTGCAGTCGGAGACTTCTCCAATCATGCCCCCTTCTGATTAGATTACTTCTGAATATGTGGGGGGAAACTAGTCACCACAAATTGTGAAGACGTGACTAGATTTTTTAAATAAAGGCAGCAACTGTAGCTAAGCTACTTTGTAAAATGTCAAATAGCTGTCTGCAGTCGTGTACATACAGTATCAGTCAAAAGTTTGGACACACCGAAACATTCCAGGGTTTTTCTTTATTTTTACTATTTTCTACATTGTAGAATAATAGTGAAGACATCAAAACTATGAAATAACACATATGGAATCATGTAGTAACCAAAAAACGGTTAAACAAATCAAAATATATTTGAGATTCTTCAAAGTAGCCACCCTTTGCCTTGATGACAGCTTTGCACACTCTTGGCATTCTCTCAACCAGCTTCATAAGGTCGTCACCTGGAATGCATTAGCTACAGTTGCTGCCTTTATTAAAAAATCTAGTCCGTCTTCACAATATGTGAAAAATAATGTATAACCCTTGAATGAGTAGGTGTGTCCAAACTTTTGACTGGTACTGTACCTGCGGATTACCTAGTGTTTAAGTCAAGTCAGTCAGTCATGTGCATAACAATATAGAAATGCCAGGAAGCTTCTGCTACAGCAGACATAGGGGCATGCGTCCCAGATGGCACCCTATTCCCTATAGTGTACTCCTTTTGACCAAATCAAATTGTATTGGTCACATACACATATTTAGCAGATGTTATTGCGGGTGTAGCGGAAATGCTTGTGTTCCTGGCTCCAACAGTGCAGTAATATCTAACAATACACAACATATCTAACAATTCACAACAAAGCCCTATTGGCCCTGGTCAAAAGTAGTGCACTAAATAGGTTGCCATTTAGGATGCATCCCTAGTCTCTCTCCTCTCTTCCCAATGGACCGAATGCATCTCCCTCTATCTGGCAGAGCCGTGGCCCACTCACATTCTTCACCAGAAGAGAAAATACTTTGCAGTCAGGCTGGTGAAAGAGGAGCTCCCTGTCTCTCTGAACTGACTAGATGCTCCAGATTTTTGTGCTATCGTCTTTCCCCACACAGGAGAGAGGCAGTTCAGCAGAGGGCTTCTGATATCAAACCTGAACACACTGCTAAACCTGCCTGGGAGAGGAATGGCATTGTGTTCACACAGAAGAACCACCGATAGATTACACCTGTCCAAGAGGGCCATCGGATGCGGGACAGGGGTGGGGAGAGGAGGATGGAGGCTGTTGAATTTGGACTGATGTGCCCCTCTCCTTCTCGGCTCACCGAACAAGAAGCGCTTTGTACAGTGCACTGTAATTCCAGTAGCTGAGAAAATGATAATATTGTTATGTCCAATTCAGTGTTTGGAGAGGTGGGGATAGGGGTTGGGGGGCATCTAAAGCCAGTAACAGAATCCTGTAATCCCTGCTCCCTCCTGGCTGTAGAGACACAGTATGAGTGCCAAATGGTACCCTATTCCCTATAAAGCGCACTACTTTTAAGTAGAGCCCTACAGGCACTTTGAAGGGAATAGGGTGCCACCTGGGACGCTGACACAAGATGGAACGGAGCTAATGGAAATTGAAAAGCGTTTGTTCATATTATCATTCCCCAAATGTTTATGGACCTGTGAGAGATCGTAATCACAAAGGGACTAAGTTGATGTAACGCCTCTATAGATGTAGCAGCTGATCCAGGGAAAATTAGACACGGACCACAGAGGGGAATAGGGGACCTCCCTCAAGTCTGGTGGCCTACACTAACAAGTGTAGTGTTGAGTGCACAGAGGATGGCTTGTGAATGATTTTCAGTGGACCTTCCCTCTGCTTCAGGGTAAGCTGGTAAGGAGCTGAGAGCGAGATGAGGGAGTGTAGAGAGAGCTTCTGGGTTAGCTGTAACCTAATCTCCACGTTCAGTGTGCGCCTGTCCTCCCAGAGAGGATTGAGAGTCCACAGTGCTGCCCATGTGCTCTATTGCAGCCCCTGCAGACAGCTAGCAGCTAGGGTTTCGCACAACCGTGGAGCCCCCAGAGCAGATCAGGCCAGGCCACCCTCACAGAGCTGTTTTTAATCACTGGGGCGGCATCCCAAATGGCACCCTACTCCCTACATAGTGCACAACTTTTGACCAGGGCCCATACGGCACTGGTCAAAAGTAGTGCACTATATAGGGAATAGGATGCCATTTGGGACGCAGACCAGACTAAAGACTTGGTTCTGGGTTTAAGGAGGATGTATGAGAGAGGGAGGAAACTCCACTGATCCTATGTAAGACTAGTTCTGGTAAATGTGACGTTTCTGTTGAAATCATGCAGGTGTTCTCTGAATCTGAATTCTGCCTGATCTGATCGCACTTGAGTCAATAGGTTGACTTTGTCTCACAGGACCGATGCTTATGCAGGAGTTGCTTTTAATAAGAGGAACTGGGTGACCTTGAGCAATGGGGGGGATTTTGGTGTTTCTAGAATTGTCAGAAAATGGTCTCTCTCTTGTTGTTCATGTGATGTATACGTTTGTTGGTGTATTGCTGATGTGTTTCTGATCTGCAGGAGACGGATGACTACAGATACTTTGATCCCAAGATGCTGCGCGGCAGTGAGAGGTACGACTTCAACAGCTCCAAGGATAGCAGTTAAGGCCTCTAAATAGTCATGTGCATTTTCTGTCCGTAAGATCTGTGTCTAAACACTCCTGTTCTCCCAACAGCTCAACCCCAAGGAACAAGAACCCGTTTCAAGAGGTGAGTCCTGCCATGGTCAGCAGACAGACGCACAAACAGGGCCTCCACTAAATCCAGTAACTGCTGTGTGTTGTCCTGGTGCCTGTCTTGGACTCAATGTATGACGGGGGGGGGGGGGGGGGGGGCACACTACTCTGTGTATATTATGTACATGAACCTAGCAGCCTCAACCTGTCAGTGAGATCTCGCCTTCTGTTTCAGGCTATCGTCTTTGTGGTCGGAGGAGGAAACTACATAGAATATCAAAACCTGGTGGACTACACAAAGGTAAACTATCACTCCAAATTGTTTTCGTTTTTCGTTTTTTTTTAATGGATGTTTTATTAAAATGTCTACATGTCACATTGTGACAAAAGTTTCCATTGTATTTTGTGAAACCTCTTCATGTTTTCAGTAGAGTTCTTTTGAACAACGTGTATTTTGTGGCATCCTTTTAGGCAAAGCCAGGGAAGAGGGTGCTGTACGGATGCAGTGAGCTCTTCAATGCAGGGCAGTTCATCAAACAGGTAGGAGGACCACCAGCCTTTGTGTGCGTCCCAAATGGCACCCTATTACCAATATAGTGCACTACTACCCTATGTGGCCCTGGTCAAAAGTAGTGCACTGAATAGGGAAACTGCATTGTTGGTTAAGGGCTTGTAAGTAAGCATTTCACGGTAAGGTCTACTACACCTGTTGTATTTGGCGCATGTGACAAATAAAATTTGTCAAGGGTACCATTTGGGAAGCAGGCTTTTTGTTGAGTAATATCAATAATTTAAGCCTGACTCATAATATGGAATGATGACACCCATATTGTGGGTTTGTGTTAAATCACCTACACTGCTAAGTTGATCGTAGATTTCTGGTAGTGAGATGTGGTTTTTATTGTTTCTCCGTGTTTGTCTCCACAGCTATCCTCACTCGGCCAAAAGTAAAAGCAAGAAAACATATGAACACTTTCTTTTCTTCGATTCCATTTCTCCTAAATACTCACAACTGCAATCAAAACCTCTCTAATCATTGATGATCGTTTTAAGTTCCTCTAGATCCTGTCTCTCTCTCTCTCTCTCTCTCTCTCTCTCGCTCTCTCTCTCGCTCTCTCTCTCTCTCTCTCTCTCTCTCTCTCTCTCTCTCTCTCTCTCTCTGATATTCCATGTGTTTTATAATGTGTACCATACTTACATTGTTTGTTTAAAGGCCCATTCCAGTCAAAAACATGATTTCCTGTGTTTTATATTTCCATACTATGAGGTTGGGGAAAATATTGCAAAAAATCTGATAATGCCTTTTTAGTGTAAGAGCTTTTTGAAAAGACCACCTGAAATGATTGCCTGTTTTGTTGGGATGGAGTTTTGGCCTGCCTGGTGAGATCACCAGGTGGTAAATTAGTTCACAGATGAAAGAGTTCCAAACCTCTCTGTCAATAACAGATAGTTTTCAGTTTTCCCCTCCTCACTCAGACCACTCCGACAGTCCTACCAAAATTCTTGTTTGAGAAATTGCTCTTGCTAAGAAGCTATTTTTGTTACTTTTTGACCATTTTAATTGAAAACAATCGCAGTAAGGTACTTAATTGTTACCCAGAAATGATTTGATATTGATATAAAAACATCTGCATTGGGCCTTTAACTAATTTGCTTTGCACTCTCAACAAATAAAGTTGAATAGTCTTACTCAACACGGTTGCTGTGTAGTGTATCTAGTGTATCAACCAGAGTTTTCCAACTTGTCCTTTGTTTAATCTTATTCAGGATCAGGGTGTTTTAGGAGACTTCTTCCTCTTGCAGCGAACAAGGATACAAATAAATAATATTTACAGTCTACAAATAGCCCCGTTTGTCTGTGTCCGTTCCCCTTAGGCGAGTTGGAGCTGATCTCGAATGAGCCAAGAAGCCAGTGTCAGTTTAGTTGCTGATCTAGAGTTGTAGCATGGAGAACTCACCACTATTATACAAGGTGCTGCTGTTTATTTTCTGTATTGCCCAACACCATAGACTAAGACTGCTACCTTGACCAGCTTTAGGTGCCACCAATCAAAGTATGTATCGAAGTGTATTATTAGCTGACCTGACTTCCGTGGCTAGCGTTGCATCAGACACTCTCATTAACCGGATCAAGGGATTAGGCTAATGTATGTAGGACACAACCATGCCAGTTCTATTACTGTACACCTGCCTTGCATACACAGACAGGGTCATTCTATGGAGAGACTGAGAGGGGGATTCTCAACTCTGTCTCGGTTGGAATTACGACAGAGAATGTTACCATCTACCTGAGGGGTCCTTGGGACACCACTCACTGCAGCTGTCCTGGATCAGAACAGACCGGGGTCTTCAGACGATGTGTGTTTGAAATGAGACCGTCATAAAAGCTTGGATCTTGGCCGTGAGGTGCTCAGAAGATGAGGGTGCTGATGGAGGACACCAACATATTCCCTCCTAATGTATCTGTCTACAGGTTGTCAGCCGAGGGGGAGACTGCCGTTGGTGTTTACTTGTTGATACTAGGTAATTATTCTGTTTACCTTGCCAAAGTGATGTATTCCCATACTGTTGATAATATAGAGTAGACAACTTTCACAAAATAAATAAGTGGTGAATCTTATGTTAGTGTACTTATGTTAGTGTTGGGTAGGTCACTTTCTAAATGTAATCAGGTACTAGTTGCCTGTCCAAAATTGTAATCAGTAATATCATTTTTGGATTACCCAAACTCGGTAATGTAATCTGATAACTTTTGGATTACTTTCCCGTTAAGAGGCATTAGGAGACATAAAGGATCCATCAAACTCTGACTTGCTCAGGTGGAACAAACTTAAACTTACCCTTTCTAAAAACAAATCCGAATTTAGTGTAATTGAGAAAACAAAAAGGTGTCATAATGTATTTTTTCACAAATATCCTTTAACGGTATGGGTACTCCCTGTTCACTCATGACTGCACGGCCAGGTACGACTCCACGGCCAGGTACGACTCCAACACCATCATTAAGTTTGCCGATGACACAACAGTGGTAAGCTTGATCAACGATGAGACGGCCGATAGGGAGGAGGTCAGAGACCTGACCTTGTGGTGCAAGGACAACAACCTCTCCCTCAACGTGATCAAGACAAAGGAGATGATTGTGGACTACAGGAAAAGGAGGACAGAGCACGCCCCCATTCTCATCGACGGGGCTGTAGTGGAGCAGGTTGAGAGCTTCAAGTTCCTTGGCGTCCACATCACCAACAAACTATCATGGTCCAAGCACACCAAGACAGTCGAGAAGAGGGCACGACAAAATCTATTCCCCCTCAGGACACGAAAAAGATTTGGCATGGGTCCTCAGATCCTCAAAAGGTTCTACAGCTGCAACATCGAAAGCATCCTGACGGGTTGCATCACTGTCTGGTATGGCAACTGCTCGGCCTTCGACCGCAAGCCACTACAGAGGGTAGTGCGTAAGGCCCAGTACATCACTGGGGCCAAGCTTCCTGCTATCCAGGACCTCTATACCAGGCGGTGTCAGAGGAAGGCCCTAAAAATTGTCAAAAACTCCAGCCACCCTAGTCATAGACTGTTCTCTCTGCTACCGCATGGCAAGCGGTACCGGAGTGCCAAGTCTAGGTCCAAGAGGCTTCTAAACAGTTTCTATCCCCAAGCCATAAGTCTCCTGAACAGCTAATCAAATGGCTACCCAGACTATTTGCATTGCCCCCCCCCCCCCCCCCCCCCCCCACGCTGCTGTTACTCTCTGTTATTATCTATGCATAGTCACTTTAATAACTCTTCCTACATGTACATATTATCTCAATTACCTCGACACCGGCACATTGACTTTGTACCGGTAGCCCCTGTATATAGCCCCGCTATTGTTATTTACTGCTGCTCTTTAATTATTTGTTATTCTTCTCTTACTTTTTATAGGTATTTTCTTAACTGCATTGTTGGTTAAGGGCTTGTAAGTAAGCATTTCACTGTAAGGTCTACACCTGTTGTATTCAGCTTGTGACAAATCAAATTTGATTTGATTTATGAATTTAAAAGTAATCTAGTTTTTCAAAGTATCTGTAATCTGATTACAATGTGTTTTTCCAGGTAACGTATCTGATTACAGTTCCTTTTTTTGTAATCAGATAACATTGAACTAATTACATGTAATTAGTTACTCCCCAACCCTGTGGGTGACTTTGTTGTGACATTGTTATGATAATGTTATACGTTTTTTTGTTTACAATTTCAGGGTGGCTCTCCTGTCTAGGTAATGGAGTGGTGATTCTACTGTTGGTCAAGCAGAGACACAGTCTTGAGCCACAGGACTTCCTCACTCTCAATCTGGCTGTGTCCGACGCTGGCGTCGCGATCTTCGGCTACTCCAGAGGGATACTGGAAGTCTTCAACTTGTTCAGGGACGAAGGCCTGCTGATCAAGACCATCTGGACCTGCCAGGTACAGTAGGAACGTTGGTTGGTAGTTTTTTGTTGTTGGTTGATTCATATTACGCATATGGACTTATAAGAAGATTTGTAATTCTAGTTATTATTTAATTATTATTTTAATGCCTTGAATGAGATTCAAGAGCACTAAATAGATTTACATTGAAAGCATTTTTGACATTATCCCAGATCTTGGGAAATTCAACACAAAACTACATTAGAGCTACACAGATAAGATCAGCACAATAACATCTTAGAATTTCAGGGAGAAATCAAGAGGTGATTCTCTGATCTGAATAAGCTCAAGGACAACTTGTACAATACCATATTTTATATGGTATTGTAACTTAGCATTTTTCGACTATTACGAAACGAAGTATCAGTTTTACAGGAAATTAAAGCAACTTCCCTTAGTACTGTTACCGTGGCTACCCAGGACTCCCACCACTCCACTTGACAGACGACTGAAATAAATGACAGAAAGAAAAACATCACATTCCACCAGAGAAGAGTGTGTGTTTCTATCCTGCATTAGTCAGTCTACCTGGCTTATACCCTGAGAGTCTGGTTAGAGGGTGATGACACAACATGGTTTGGAAAGATTCCTTCCGTTCCCTCAGGTTGGCAGAGAGCTGCAGGCACTTCATCCTAATCTGTGTGTGTGTGTGTGTGTGTGTGTGTGTGTGTGTGTGTGTGTGTGTGTGTGTGTGTGTGTGTGTGTGTCCGTCCGTCCGTCCGTCCGTCCGTCCGTCAGGTGGACGGCTTCCTGATCATGCTCTTTGGGCTCATCAGCATCAACACACTGACATCCATCAGTGTCGTTCGCTACATCAAAGGATGCCAGCCCAGCTATGGTATGTAGTCTATGCTGTGGCCCTGCCAAGCCTGAGGGTTGCTGGCTAGGTCCCATGCCAGGACATGCAGGGTTGGGGCTGAAGCTCCCCCTGGTCAAGTTGCTCAGGGCAGGGCACCCTGGCTCAATGGCAGCCACTATAAACTCTATTATTCTGCTGCTCCAGGTTAAGGCCTTATGCTGTTCAGTGCTCCCTGACCGCCGGCTAGATGGCACAGATGGAACTATTAGAGAGAGAATCATAAATATAATCTCAGTTGTCCTACTTGTTTTTTGTGAAATCACCAAATCATTTGTTTCTTCCCCATGTTTCGTCATATAATACCATCTCTGTTTAGTAACTACATGTCTTGTCTTTCAGCTCATTATAATAACCACTGTAATGTTGCCGTGGTGATTGTGGCAGTGTGGCTGTGTGCCCTCTTCTGGGCTGGAGCGCCCCTGGTGGGCTGGGGGAGTTACACAGGTAGGACCCTCTCAGTGTAGTCTCTGAAATCCCAGACCTAGGGAAACAGCATGAGAACATTGGTGACATTGTGGGCATCTCGTTCACCTCTGATAAAGTAGATTCTTCTGGTCATGTAGTGTATGTGGACACCTGCTTGTCGAACATCTTATTCCAAAATCATGGGCATTAATATGGCGTTGGTCCTCCCTTTGCTGCTACAACCTCCTTCGCTCTTCTGGGAAAGCTTTCCAATAGTTGTTGGAACATTGCTGCGGGGACTTGCTTCCGTTCAGCCACGAGCATTAGTGAGGTCGGGCACTTGTGCTGGAGATTAGGCCTGGCTCGCAGTCGGCGTTCCAATTCATCAGAAAGTTGTTCCATGGGGTTGAGGTCAGGGCTCTGTGCAGGCCAGTCAAGTTCTTCCACACCGATCTCAACAAACCCTTTCTGTATGGACCTCGCTTTGTGCACAGGGGCATTGTCATACTGAAACAGGAAAGGACCTTCCTCAAACTGTTGCCACAAAGTTGGAATCATGTAGAATGTCATTGTATGCTGTAGTGTTAAGATTTCCCTTCACTGGAACTAAGGGGCCTAGCCAAAAGCATGAAAAACAGTCACAGACCATTATTCCTCATCCACCAAACTTTACAGTTGGCACTATGCATTGGGGTAGGTAGTTTTCTTGTGGCATCCGCCAAACCCAGATTCGTCCGACGGACTGCCAGATGGTGAAGCGTGATTCATCACTCCAGAGAACTCGTTTCCACCACTCCAGAATCCAATGGCGGCGAGCTTTACACCACTCGAGGCGACACTTGGCTTTGCGAATGGTGATCTTAGGCTTGTATGCGGCTGCTCGGCCATGGAAACCCATTTCATGAATCTCCAGACGAACAGATATTTTGCTGATGTTTCTTCCAGAGGCAGTTTGGAACTCAGTAGTGAGTGTTGCAACCGAGGACAGATTATTTTGATGCGCTACGCGCTTCAGCACTAGGCAGTCTCGTTCTGTGAGCTTGTGTGGCCTACCACTTTGTGGATGAGCTGTTGTTGCTCCTAGACGTTTCCACCTCACAATAACAGCTCTTACAGTTGACCAGGACAGCTCTAGCAGGGCAGAAATTTGACGAACTGACTTGTTGGAATGGTGGCATCCTATGACGGTGCCACGTTGAAAGTCACTGAGCTCTTCAGTAAGGCCATTCTACTGCCAATGTTTGTCTATGGAGATCGCATGGCTGTATGCTCAATTTTATATACCTGTCAGAAATGGGTGTGGCTGAAATAGCCCAATCTACTAATTTGATGGGGTGTCCTCATAATTGTGTGTATATTTGTTGTAATATATGCACATACAAAAATATGTGGTTAAAAGGAGTTGATTGATCAATGATCATTATAACCAATCAACCTGGTCAATTCTTTGTTTACCACCTTGCAGCTCGTAAGTATGGGACGTGTGAGATAGACTGGGTCCAGGCCAGGTTCTCTGTGTCGTACAGACTCTACGTCATCCTCATCTTCACCTTCAACTTTTTCATCCCATTCGTGGTCATATGGTTCTCCTACGTGTCCATCATCCGGACGGTCAACAACAGCCACAAGTCCAGCAGAGGGGGAGCGGTCAGCGAGAGAGAGAAACAGATGGAGCGCAGTATAACAACAGTGAGTGAGGGAGCCCCCAGTCTACAAACAATTAATAGCTGCAGGATTTGGTACATGTTACATAATGGTGAATGCTGTGAGATTCAAAGTACAAATTTAATCTAGCATTGTGTCTGCCGATGGTCTGCTCTTTTAGCTATACACTGCTTTGATTTCATTATAATTTTAGTCCAATGCAAGGTTATAATGTCTTCAGAAGGTATTGGTTAGGTCAGTGTTTGTGGCTATGCATGTAGTGTACACCCAACGGACAGTTTATTAGGTACACCACCCCGTTCACGAACATGGATCGCTCCCACAGACACTGAGTCACATGGCCGTGGCTTGCTATATAAAGCAGGCATCAAGGCATCCAGTTACTGTTCGTTTGAACATTAGAATGGGCAAAACGAGTGACCTAAGCGACTTTGAGCGCGGTATGATCGTCCGTGCCAGACTCGCCAGATACAGTATCTCAGAAACGGTCGCCCTCCTGGGCTGTTCACGCATGACAGTGTCTAGGGTTTCCAGAGAATGGTGCGACAAACAAAAAACATCCAGTCAGCGGCAGTCCTGTGAGCGAAAACTCGTTGATGAGAGTTCAAAGGAGAATGTCAAGAATCGTGCAAGCTAACAGGCGGGCCACAAACAGGCAAATAACGGTGCAGTGGTGTGCAGAACGGCATCACGGATGGGCTATTGCAGCAGACGACCACACAACATTCCACTCCTATCAGCTAAAAACAACAAGAAGCGGCTCCAGTGGGCACGCGATCACCAACACAGGACAAATTGAGGAATGGAAAAACATTGCCTGGTCCGACGAATCTTAATTCCTTTTGATGGTGTACCACCATCCAGTCTGCAGCAACTGCGTGATGCCAGCATGGACCAACATCCCTGTGGAACGTTTCTGACTTGTAGAATCCGTGCCCGGAACATTTCAGGATGTTATGTAGGCAAAGCGGGGTCCGACCCGGTACTAGATGGGTGTACCTAATAAACTGCCCTGTGAGTGTATGTTATACCAACTCCCTCCTCCTCCCCCAGGTGTCTCTGATCCTGTGTTCAGCCTTCCTGCTGGCCTGGTCTCCCTACGCAGTCATCTCCATGTGGTCTGCCTGTGGTCACCAGGTGCCTCCTCTCCACAGCATCCTGGCCAGCCTGTTTGCTAAGTCAGCCAGCTCCTACAACCCCTTCATCTACCTGGGCCTGAACTCCAAGTTCAGACAAGACTTCAGAGCCCAGTTCCACTGCCTGCGCCACAATCCGGACCTCTCCCACAGGCCAGACGAGGTGCAGATTGACCTGGACATTATGGAGGTGAATGGAGGGGTGGATGACCTGGACTCTGGGGTAGAGCTGGGTAGTGAAAGGGGTGTGGAGGAGAGGGGGGAGAACCAGAGGAGTCCTCTTATGCCCCCGATGATAGCCCCGGCTCCCAGTCATCGCCTGTTCCTGAGGAAACTCAGTGACTCTGGGCGCCTGTGAGCTCTGTCTCTTTGTTTCTGTCTCTCTGTCTCTGTCCCTCTGTTTCTGTATCTCCCTGTTTCTATCTCTGTTGCTGTCCATCTGTCCCTCTGTTTCTCTCTTTCTGTCTCTCTCCATTTGTTTCTCTGTTTCTGTCTCGCTGTCTCTCTGACACTCTCTCTTGTCCTACGTACTGAGCTACAGCGGAGATCAGCTGTCACTGTTAACTGTTCACCTCCACAGCACTCTGATCGCCAGTACACACGTACATTTTACTCACAGTACAGCAACCCTCTGGACTTAACCTTTTTTTTTTAATCAAGAGAAGACATTGGTTTTGGCCTCACCTGAATTATTTGGAATCACTGATGTTGAAGGATTTACAGTATGTGGCGGCACTATCAATTTAAGGTCTGAGTTAAATCATATTTGTTTTACTGTTTTACATGTTACTCTAAAGCTGTGAATAATTAGTTTAAAAAAATTTTAAAAAATCCTTGGTTTTAGGTTTGTACGCCGTCCAAAAAATAACTTCCAATAGCTCATCAATCAACGATGACTTGACTCAAAGGGGGTTATATCAGGCACTGATGTTGTACATTCATTCTCAGTCACTCACAGAGGGCTTGTGTGCAGAAATAATGAGGTGGAGAAGTGAGAAAAGGCTCTGCCTTGACCTGAAGTCGCTAATCTGGGTTTTGTCCCCCCTCTGCCCTGTGGGAGCCCTGAGGGAGCTTGGGAAACTGGGAGAATGTGAGCCAGCCCTCACAGGGAGACTGGCTGGTGCACAGCTGAATCTGTTGGACCAAGAGGAGAAAGCAGAGAACAACACAACAACCACAGAATGGAATGAGGTTACTGTTCAATTCAATACAGCTTTATTTGTCCCCTTATTGCAGCGCAACAACACACTGAAACAAGAGCAACAATCCATAGACATGGGTAACAGAAAAACAATGACTGTGAAAGAAGAACTGCAATAAATATCAAATAGTGTAAAGTCATGTGCAAATGACAAGTAGGATTACTGTGTACTGTACTGTGGCCTGGAATTAGGAAGGATATAGGATATACTGTATGAGGGTAACTCCACTCCAGAGGCTGTGGTTTTATTGGTCAGCTAGTGAGTTTGCTGAATAAATATTACCAAGTCTCCCCTCAATAAAACAAACACAAGCCACTAATCCAGTTGGGTTCAACAATGGAATTATAACCGAACAAGTTAACAATAGTCTCCCTTTGTAATAACAGCCTGTCTCAGATAATGACACGGTAATGGCTGCCGTAAGTCCCCTTTCTCTTCTATGAGTAATTATAAACCACAACACAGTGTCTGCGTCCGAATGGCAACCTATTCCCTATTTAGTGCATTACATTTGACGCGGGGCCTGGACAAAAGTAGTGCACTTTATAGGGAATAGGGTGCCATTATGGACACACTGGTGTCTTCAGAGTGAAAGTTACCTCAGGGCTCCACGGCAGCTGGAATTTCAGCAGGACTAATGACATGGGACAGGCACACAATAACCCATCAGGGGTCCCCATAACTGACCAAACACAGCTACCCCAGCCCTGCCAACACCACGAGCATGGTGACACAAAATAAACCAATCCACCTCTCCAAGAAAATACCACAAAAATATCAGCTTGTTAGTGAAATCCCTCTTTCTGGAAGAAACAGCATCTCTAATCTATGTTCGTTTAAATGTGCTATTCAACTTTTTAGATGATAGTTTCTCATTCATTTTACTTTGACAATGTTTTAACAGAAAATTACCATACATTTTCCCTCAGATATAGGACCATCATGGTTCGAACTTGAAAGCAGTTTGCATTCACAAGTCTAGGTTGAATCACATCCGGCCGTGATTGGGAGTCTCATAGGGCGGCGCACAATTGGCCCAGCATCGTCCGGGTTTGGCCGGGGTAGGCCGTCATTGTAAATAAGAATTTGTTCTTAACTGACTTGCCTAGTTAAATAAAAGTTAAATAAAAATAAATACATGTACACAGGATGTTGAATTGTTTAGAATGTGCATACCAAAATGAATAACAATCTGATGTGCCTTATTACTTGTGGCTATGGCAAGGAATATAAATGCATTTGATATGCCTTGGTCTATGGTGGCATGGTCAGAGGATGAGCCTTGAACTCTGAGTAGGTTGCTGTGTTTCTCCCATCAAGTCTCCCATTATACTAAACACATTACAGTGGCCCATTCTGCTTGGCCCATGCTGAAACAGCTATGTCAGTTCCCTTTTAGTCAGCTCCTCAGTCTCACCCCACATGGCTGAGCATGGAGTCACAGGCCAAGTTCTCCTTGTGACCATCACCTGCTTACTTAGAAACACCCAGCCAAGCCTACACTCTCCATTAGCTTTATAGTATCATAACTCATACCATGCTGAAATGTTTGTTGGTGTTTTCAATTAGGCGGAGTAATGTACTGTAAATGCATGCACCAAAAGGTTTATATGTAGCGCTGGAGGAGTAATGAAATGTGTGTCATTAGAATGTGTGGAATATGTGTCCCAGTCCCCAGAGAGAACAACGCATTCTGACCTTGAGGGAAGGTTCCAAGGTCAAATCAGACCAAATACTATTTCAAATACTTCAAACTGAGCTTGATTTGAGCGTACCCAGACACCATAGAACAGGTTTTAGATACTCCCCTTCTTCTTATGGAATCTCTTTCTTTCCTTCTTTCTGAATGTCAGCAGTGAGGGCAGGCAACACTTCACCCCAGGTGATTTATGTGATCGTAGCCTTTTTGACATAACTACAACAACTAAAGCTGACATTAACATAATCACTGGCTACACTGATGCTGTGATGGTGAAAGGCCATACTAACACCTGGACAATGGTGTCCCATGGCACCCTAGTGGCTTTGGCTTCAACGAGAGGAGAGGTTCAGGTTATCCCTGGTTTATCTGTCTGACATTGATTTCACTGAGCTCCGCTAGGACTCTGTCCAGAAGAAAATATTGAGAGGATGGCACATGAGACTCTGCTGTTCTGGAGGACAGAAAGACATGATGAGAATATCAGGCAGCTGTAGGGGTTGTCATGGTGACCCCCTCTTCCTTTTCTCTCTGACAGTGAAAGGGATGGGGATTTTTATAACAATGATGAACGTGTATCTATGGAGCATGTACAGTGCCCACAGAAAATACTCACACCCCTTGACTTAATTCCACAATTTGTTGTCTTACAAATTGGATTAAAATGGATTTAATTGCAATTTTTTTTGTCAACGCTCTACACAAAACACTCAAATTCTAGCATTTGAAGAAGAAAAAAAACTCACTAATATATCTTGACTACATAAATATTCTACCCCGAGTCAATAAATGTTAGAATAATATTTGGCAGTGATTACAGCTGTGAATCTTTCTGGGTAAATCTCTAAGAGTTTTCCACACCTGGATTGTGCAACACTTGCCCATTATTCTTTTAAAAAATTCTTCAAGCTCTGTCAAGTCGGTTGTTGATCATTGCTAGACAGCCATTTTCAAGTCTTGCCATATATTTTCAAGTAGATTTAAGTCAAAACTGTAACCTTGGGAACATTCACTGTCATCGTGTAGATTTGGCTTTGTGTTTTAGGTTACTATCCTGCTGAAAGGTGAATTCATCTCCCAGTGTCTGCTGGAAAGCAGAAAGAACCAGGTTTTCCTTTACAATTTTGCCTATGCTTAGCTCCATTCTGTAAATGTTTATCCTGAAAAAGTCTCCAGTCCTTAATGATTACAAGCATACCCATAATATGATGCAGCCCCCACTATGTTTGAAAATATGGAGTGTTACGAGTAATGTGTTGTATTAGATTTGCCACAAACTTAATACTGTTTTCAGGACAAAAAGTTAATTGCTTTGCTGCATTTTTTTCAGTATTACTTTAGTGCCTTGTTGCAAACATGATGCATGTTTTGGAGTATTTGTATTCTTTACAAGATTCCCTCTTTTCACTCTTGTCAATTAGGTTAGAATGATGGAGTAACTACAATGTTGTTTGATCTATCCTCAGTTTTCTCCTATCACCGCCATTAAACTTTGTAAAGGTTTTAAAGTCACCATTGGCCTCATGGTGAAATCCCTGAGGGGTTTCCTTCCTCTCTGGCAACTGAGTTAGGAAGGATGCCTGTATCTTTGTAGTGACTGGGTGTATTGATACACCATCCAAAGTGTAATTAATAACCACCATGCTCAAAGGGATATTCAATGTCTGCTTTTTTATTTTTACCCATCTACCAATAGGTGTGCTTTTTTTTGAGAGGCATTGGAAAACCTCACTGGTCTTTGTGGTTGAATCTGTGTTTGAAATTCACTGCTCGACTGAGGGACCTTACAGATAATTGTATGTGTGGGGTACAAAGATGAGGTAGACATTAACAAAATCGTGTTAAACACTATTATTGCACACAGAAAGAGTACATATAACTTATGTGACTTGTTAAGATTTTTTTTACACCTGAACTTATTTAGGCTTGCCATAACAAAGGGGTTGAATACTTATTGACTCAATACATATCAGCTCAAAAGAAACCATTCCACTTTGACAATATGGGGTATTGTTTGCAGGCCAGTGACAAAACATCTAATTTGAATACATTTAAAATTCAGGTTGTAACACAACAAAATGTGGAAAAAGTCCAGGAGTGTGAATACTTTCTGACAGCACTGTACATACTAGCTTCTAGAAGTAGGTGAAGACCTGAGGATCCAAATGTGGTCACCAAAGCACATGGCAGCATAGATTGCCGTGTGTAGAGTCTTTATGCCAATTAGCAGACACTTTTATCCAAAGCAATTTACAGAATTGAATGCAGATGTTTCAGTATATGTGATCCCCGTAGTATTTGTCTGGTACAATATGATTGCCCACTGAACAGTCTTCTACTGTTATGTTTAATTACTTTGATTTCTTAATCTGCTTTATATTCTAACAAAGTACCTGCAATCATAACGTCAACCTCACTTTATTTGACTCATATGTAATTCCTGGCTGCTTGGTTCAGATGTCTCAGGTTGAACTCAGGTCTCTAGTAGACCCCTCCTCCTCTGATGTCACAGGGAGATGACTGGGAAGTTTGAGGGCATTATTTAAGGAGCCAGCTCTCTCTGGAGGTTCAGATGTGATCCCAGGAATACTACACACTTCCAGGGAATAGCACCTTTTTCCTTCCCCCTGCAAGAAGTTGCCATATGGAATCTTAGATCTCAAGGAAACCTTATTCTACAAATTGTCTGTAAGGTGGATTTTTGGTTTGTGTGTGTGTGTGTGTATGGGGGGGGGGGGGGGGGGGGGGGGGGGGGGGGGGCTGTAATGAATGTGTTTTCATACTTTCACCTTTAATCCCATAGAGACAGAGATGCTCTGTTGTGTTGAACGCATGACTGAACACCGTCCAAGCTGCAGATATCTAACTTGTCTAAACAAGAGTGGCGTACTTTTCTATGAATTGATAACCAAAAACTAAAAACCTGTTTTATTGCATTGTTAGTTGATGTGCTTTTTTCTTATGCATTTCGTCTTAACAATTACTACTAGTAATTGTATATCTCTAATTATTGAAAAAAATTAAAATGTTTTCCTGGTTGCTTATTATATTGTAGGTGTTTGGGTCATCATGCCAATTTTGTTTGCTGTTCTACACCTGTTAGGTAAGCACTGGTTGGTGCAATTGACACACTGAATGTGCCACATCATCTACCTTGTATGAGTTGTCTAGGAAATGTCTTTTTCGGTTTCACTCAAAATGACAATGGAATGGAATAATTTAAAAACGGTCATATCTGATCAAAAAGGCATTGTAGAGTTTTGTGTCATAATGATAAAATTAGTACTGTGCAAAAAAAAATATATATATATGTCAAAGCTTTATGTGTAATGAACTATAATATGTAACTAAGATTTCATGAATGCATATTCAATATTATTGAGTGAACTTTGACATTATTGTAAAGCTTCAATGATCACTTTGTTTAATTCCCACAGGCATTCTGTCTCTGACACGCAGAGCATCTGGATCTGACTCAAGTGGTTAGTGGTTTGAATCTCATAAACACATAGTTTTTTTTCTCTGTCAATATTAGGCAGATGAGATACTGTAGATGTGATACTACTAGTTTTCTGGGAATTTACAATGTGTTCATTAATGTTTCTCATCTTAATTTGATCCAATGTAGTCCCACAGGGAGACAGTTGAGAACTGCACAGCTCAGCAAGATAGTCAAATATTTAGAAATGGGAGAGTCTATTGATGAACAGTAGCTGCTGTATGTGGAGAAAAATATATATTTCATCGTGTTGTATCAGTGGATTTATTTCATTTGTTAACCAGTCAGTTTTACTTGGAAGACTTTTAGTTTTACTTGGCAGACTCCCAAACAAAATATGATACTTATTTAATTAAGGCAGAAGTGTTAGTATGTTATTGTTGAGAGCCACTGCTCTAGCCTTGTGGCCTTTGGCTCAGAGACATGTTCAATGGTAAGCCCAGTCTCTGTTTGATTTGGATGAAATTCCTCAAAAGCAAACGGTAATGTTTATGATTTTTCTTCAAAATGTAATTAACATAGAAGTGTGACTGAGGGTATTTTGTCTTCAGAGTTGTTCTTTATTATAGCCTGCAGGCTTTGGTATCGAGTTGTGGCTCCGAGGAAGGGAAAGGCATACCGAACTAATAGGTATAGGCTACCTGACAGAAAACACATAGAGTGCCGGCAGTATTCAGTATTCTCCATTTATTCTCTCGCTCTATCTCTCTCTTTCTGTCTCAGTTACCACCCCCATTACCTGTACGACCCGTGGGGCAGACCTGACCGAGGAGAAGCAGTTGGTCCTCTGTCCGCCTAACTGCACCCTCTGGAGGGTGTCTGTGTTTGGTTCTCGGGTGTACGCCGCCGTGTCCAGCGTGTGTGGCGCAGCCGTGCACCAGTAAGGCTGGAGGAGATCAATAGCAGGGCTAAGAATAAGAGGCTTTGTGTAGGCCAGGAGAGGGATAATGTTTGGCTAATGCACACGCTATAAAGTTTCACCTCAATCACCTTCTTTTCTTTCTCAGAGTATTGATGTACAGAGAGAGTCAGTATAGCTTCTACAGCATCTGCATTCTTCGTCTATCTTCCCTTCCCTCAAAGTTTACAGTGACTGGCCGCTTACTACTCATTTACATTTTTCACTGTATTTGACCACTTCTCTCAGGGGGGTGATAAGGTCCTCGGGGGGACCAGTGAAGGTCCAAAAACTGCAAGGCAGACAGAACTACCTCGGCTCCTACTCCCATGGAGTCCAATCTCAGGCCCTGTCCAGGTGGACCGCATCATTCACTGTGGCCCGTAGGTGGCGCCAAATACCAAACATGTTTAGTATTGTACATTCCACAGGGGAAAATGTGACTTGAAGGCTGAGTAGGCATGAAGAATGACTCGAATGGTATTTAATGATATTCAATGTTGATGTTCTGAACGATTTGCAATGAAGTGATTTTTCATTAATGACACGTTTTGATAAAACATTTGACTCTCTGTTGTCAGAATCTGTTCATGTGCCCCAGGAGGTGTCCTCCCAGATAGCCACAACTGTCCTCCCTGCATCAGGACCAGGACTAGGTACAATTCTAACATGTAGATTAAACTGCACATGATGGTCACCAGTACTGCATGGGACATGCATTATGTTTTATGGACACATCCTCTCTTGGTCCTCATACCTTACTAGAAGTTGAATTTCAGTGCTGACTATGTATCCAAAAGTACAATTACTTGATATCTTCATTACTAAATGGTTCTGTTTTTAGACCCTCCAGAGCTACCAAGTATTCCACAGAGATACCTGTCTTCCTTATTTACATTACAGATAAGGGTATTTTATTGAAACTCTTAACACGTACGAGCACCACGTGCAGTAACCAGAGCCTGTCTGTCTTGCAGTGAAGAAAACATTAAAGAAGCCAGTGAAGAAAATAACTACAGGAGGAAATAGAGGTATGTTTGTGTCATGTTGTGCTTTGCTTTGATTGTGTAGAACATTTTATTTTGCTTCCAGAATGCCCACATCTTGCTCTCTCATTCCAGACTGCCAGATGGAGATAGCCCTGCTGCTGGATAGCAGCAACAACATTGGGCAGCGTCGCTTCAACCTTCAGAAGAACTTCATCAGCAAGTTAGCGGTGATGCTAAGGATTGGACCGAATGGACCACATCTTGGTGTGGTGCAAGCTAGGTGAGTCAGTTCATTTGGTGTTCAATTAGCACATTTTCCAATTAGGTGTTATCATTTAGCCACTAACTCCATAGCAAAACAGTACCGTATTGTATGAAGCTAACACAGCGCTCTTGTCCTTCCAGTGACACACCTCGGACAGAATTTCTCCTGACTAACTATACTCAACCCAAAGATGTGGTGTTTGCCATCAAAGAGATAGCATACCTGGGAGGAAACACTAACACAGGTTCTTACGGATTTTTATTGCTGGTATACACATAGTACCACATGATGGATTTGCATGCTATACGACCAGTATATAATACTATTTCCCCATTCAGAGGAGAAATGGATATGAGAGGAACGGGATGAATATATACACAGGAATACAATACATATCACCAGCTAATTTTTCACATCAGCCAAATGTAGTGGGGATTCCCGACAAAGCTCATCTGAGACAATGCTGTCTGTCTGGTCCCCACAGGTAAGGCCATCATGCACACAGTGGAGTCCTTCTTCCAGACTGGGGTGAGGAGAGGTCACCCCAGGGTCATAGTGGTGTTTATAGATGGCTGGCCCTCAGACGACCTGGAAGATGCGGCCGTGCTGGCCAGAGAGTCTGGTATCAACGTGTTCCTGGTGCCAGTGGCCAAGCCTGCCCTGGAGGAGCTAGGCATGGTCAGAGACAAGGACTACATGAAGAAGGTGAGCAGGGAGCCAAGAGACACGTGACTCTGTGGTACTCTGTCTTATTGGCTGCATCCTGTTCTACTTTAGTGGTTTGAAAAATATATGATGTTCTGGCCCTGCCCATAGTCGTTAGCAGATTTTGCTGGGCACCACATACTGTAATGCAAAGATCAATTCGCCGGCCTATATCACAGTGATGTCATCACTTACAGTATCCAGCCATAGCTGTTGTGTTCTAATCTACATGATGATATGTCACTGACTGACTGTGTTTGTGTGTGCCATGCCAGGCAGTGTGCAAGGACAACGGCTACTTCACATATGCCATACCCAGTTGGTTCGGCACCACCAAGCATGTGAAGCCCCTGGCCCAGAAGTTGTGCTCAGTGGACCAGCTCCTCTGCTCCAAGACCTGCTACAACTCGGTCAACCTGGGCTTCCTCATTGACGGCTCCAGCAGCGTCGGGGAGGGGAACTTCCGCCTGATCTTGGACTTCATTACCGCCGTGGCCCGTAGCTTCGACATCTCAGACATAGGGTCACGTGTTGGGGCAGTCCAGTTCACCTATGACCAGCGGATGGAGTTTAACATGTACGACTACCCAGTGAAGGATGATGCCCTCAGGGCCCTGCAGGGGATCCCCTACATGAGTGGTGGCACGGCCACGGGAGACGCCGTTGCCTACGCTACCCAGAACCTGTTCCTGGCCCGCAAGGCTGGCCCTGGGAGGAACTTCCTCATAGTGGTCACTGACGGACAGTCCTACGATGACGTCAGAGGGCCGGCCCTGGCCGCCCAGAAGGAAGGTGTGTGGATTCCTTTTTGGGAAAAGTATTACCATGTGTCGGGCTAGCATGTAGAACAAGATCAAAATATGTTTGTATGACATAATAAAAACAGAGCTAAGCTGAAATGTTTTGTCACATTGAGTGCTATTAGTAGAGAAATAGGTTTTAGCGACAATGACAGCAGCCATAAGATAATCACACTGAACAGATTTCTTAGATGATGCTCTTCCTATTCCTAGTTCAATCACTTCAAATTACAGCACTCGTTTGATCTCATCTCTTCCCCCCTCTTCTACAGGGATCACCATCTACTCTGTGGGGGTGGCCTGGGCTCCAATGGATGACCTGCAAACTATGGCGTCAGAGCCCAAGGATAGCCACACATTCTTCACCAGGGAGTTCACTGGCTTGCAGCAGTTCCAGCAGCCCCTTGTAAGGGGCATCTGCAGGGACTTCACTGAGGCCAACTAGGGAGAGGTAGCAGAGAGAAGCTGTTTGGGCTCGCTGAAAACCCCAGCCAGACAGGAAACATCTAGATAGCACTTTATTTTACAGTACAGAAATTACCAGGTATTTACTGAGAAATAAAATGGTTACTACATAGTAATAACCTATAAATTACTTGATTGTTTCTTTGGGATTCATTCAATCAAGTGCCACTCGGCACCCGATGGTTGTAAATTGTGTTGAATTCTTCAAAGTAGCTATCAGTTTTACCAAATTATTAAATACCAGTGCCAACACAAACAATACCGTAAAAAATAAAGTGCTAGTCACTGTTCAACACAACCAGAGTACAGCAGACGCTAACAAGGCAATAGCATTGTAGGTTCACGAGTTCTCAGAAAACTATCATAGATCATCAAGTTGGATATTACCTTACTCAAATAGTCTGATATCACTACCATTATTCTCAATAATAGACAATATTCATTCATAGGTTCTCAAGATGTGACTAGTTTGGAATATTCGTGTTTTATCCAATGTGTATCGTAACTATAGTGAAATACGTTAAGGTTCATGTAGTTTGTATTTCTTGAACAAACCAAAAGCACAGAAACATGATGTTACCTATAGACCAAGGTATTCCTTCGCCCTCATCAACAATACACTTATACAGTATAAACAGTAATCACTTCTCTGCTTGATATGGCTTGTAGTCATATGTATGTTAGTTAAAGGTAAGGGATGATATTTAGGGAATAAAAGTACCATTAATTCTTTCCTAGGCCACAACTGCTGATGCTAAGCTTCTATGTACCTACAACAGAATGCTTTCCCAAAGCCAGTTTCTTTTGTATACTGTACCATACATTTGCATGTTGACCTGTACTTTATGAATTACGTTTTGTTGATGATTCTATATTTATTACTTTTCTTTCTTTCAATAAAGTGTTTTATTTGTTTTACAATTTTTCAATAGATGTGTTTATCATGCAAACAATTTACCCAACAAGACAATATTACATGCAGACTACATGCATTAAACACAACAGACTTTATGTACAGGTACACCAATTAATATTTATTATAGACATTTTATATACATTACTTTTGAACTGTTGAATGTGGTACAATCTTTAAAATCTGCTGATTCATAGTTTGCGAATCAAAAACCTTACAAAACATAAAAATTCGCAAACTGATCAGAACCTTTTCTTGGAAGTCAAAAAAAAAAAGTCTTGATTGTATTAATCATGCATGACAGAAACAAAAAAAAGACTTGGCTACACCGTACGTTTGAAAATAACAGTTTTGCAAGATAAAAGGAAAATAGTACAATCAAACAAAACATTGAGTCGTGATTAATCTTACGTTTGCTATTCCAATCCCTTAATAAAGAGAAACAATTACACTCCATGCTTGCTTCAAAGCAGTGATTTAACAGAATAAGGCAGTCTATACCTCAGACTGACATCAGGTTTCACTTGTTTTGTATTTACAGTTTCACTTGATCTTATAGGAGATCCTTGGGCCGTGTATGTAGTTGAACGGATAAGACTAACAGAAAGTGAAATAAATAGTATTAAGATGTCTAATAACCTGTGATAAATAAACTCAAATACAGTAAGGTGTACAAACATATCACATAGTGATAGGAGGCTGCAGTTTATTTAAAAAGAGCTCTCAGGAAGCCATTAAATGGGCTTCTTTTAGTCCTAGTCTTTACTGCCGTGACAGGACGGTGTCAAAGCAATGTAAGAGATAGCATCCTAGGGTTAGGAAGGGCGAGATCAGCGAGTGTTTTCTGTGACGGGGAAAATAAGTCAGATCAGTTGTGGAGGACAGCATGAGTTGTGATGGAGGGTTCAAACCAGGAATAAATATTCCCTTTTTTTTTTTAAACAATTTTTTCAGTGCTGTTATGACAGACTATATTTATATAAAAAGGATTATAAAAACTATATTTTATTTTTTACACAAAAATGTCATGTAACCTACGCTAAAGTGAAGTTGATTGACTTATATTTCATATTATTTTTCTCTCGCTACATGGTTGAGTGGACGCCTGTGACTCGTGTTCAGCATGAACTGAATCCACGCCGCAGGGTCTCCCGGTCAGCCCACCAGGGGCTGTGGCCACGTCCCGTTAAATACCCTTTTCACACTAGCGAGCCAAGCTGAGCTGTACTGGCCTGGTCACAAATCCACCATAGTTACTGGAAACGTGGTGAAAAGAACAATGTGAAAAGATCATATCTAAGCCAGTTCAGTATGGTCGGGGTCAGCCCAGTTGTGTGAATCAGATTAAAAGACATGACCCAGTCCTGACCTCTCTCTGACGACCCACTGTCTGACGCATACGACAGCCACTCCGTCCATGGTCACTGAAGTATACCTACAGGACAGATATTAGCTCAGCTCAAACCTAGTCAAAAGGCTACATACACTGGCTTGTTTTAACTTAGAGTAAATTACAGTTAAATGTTTTTGTGTTTGAAAACAGATACAACTGATTGGTCGCTCCTCCACTCACCATGCCTGGCATAAGTCCCCTTGGCACCTGGTTTCTGTCAGGTGTAGAGTTCAATAGGGATGGAGGGAGGCAGCTTCAATGTAGTGTTATAAAATGCTACTCTCGTTACACAGGGCAGTGAAGCAGTCTATTCTTTCTTTGTGTCTACACGCTCAGCTCAGTCTGGCAGAGCTTGTCTACTACACAAATACTTTGGCCAGGGCGTCGGCCCCCGCACTTGCTATGTATGCCTTAGACGGGTGGAAGGCAACGTCATAGATTGACTCGTCAGACTTCATGCGGTGGGCAGTGATCTCCTGCACACAGGTCTTACTGTCCAGGTTCCACAGACGGATTGAACAGTCGTGGCCTACAGAGGAGCAACAAGGAACGGAATGTAGGATCAGCCATGTTCTCTCTGGATATCAGCACGACCACAATGTTACATGAGTGTGTTGTCATAGGATACAAATGTTGTAGAAGAATATTGATACTAGTCTTAGAATCAGAACTGTAAGCTGGTGACCACCGAATGCTGCCTTTTAAAAGTTCCCCACAGCTACGTTGCTTGTACTTACTTCCTGACATCAGGTAGATCCCGTTGGGATCCACAGCCAGGCTGGTGACAGCATCCAGGTGGGCCACCATCGCATGGATCACTTTACCTACACAACAGGACAGACATACACAAGTCAGTACAGCGATATGGCAGACAGACCGAGACGTAACAGTCAGTACAGAGATACTGTATGACAGACAGATGACAGAACATGTACAAAACAGTCCTAACTCTCTATATATGACTGGTCTTAGTCATTCTCCCATCTAGGCTCTGATTCACTGAGCTAGTCAGTCAGTCAGAGTAGCTAGCTGAACACTGTCCTCTCCTGTTCACGTACCTGATTTATTGTCAAAGAACTTGATGTCCCTGTCCTCATGGGCCGTGATGGTGACAGGCAGGGTGGGGTGACTCACTACCTTGTTGATGTGGTTGGCTCCAGGCAGAGCTGAAAACACACAGGTGAGAGAATGGGTCACAACACATTCACTATTAATACTATTAACACCCGAAATGAGGACAGACCATTAAAACTGTGTACAAAGTTAGTAGTCTAGGATATACGAGATATCTATAGAAAGAAGAAAAAGCAACCATATCATTAGCAGTTAATATTATTCAGGGAGTCTTATTTATAATGTTACCCAGTATTTACTTGATTTTCACATAACATGTTTCTGTATACCCATAATCCCCCATAGAAAATGTAATTCAGTAAGTCATTCTATATGTACTCCCCTTTCTAACTGAGCTTATGGCCCATAGTCTCCCTGGTTGTGTTGAAAGGCTCTGGTCTAGGGTCGTTGTAGTCCTGCTGCTAAATGGTGAAAGGCTCTGGTCTAGGGTTGTTGTAGTCCTCCTGCTAAATGATGAAAGGCTCTGGTCTAGAGTTGTTGTAGTCCTCCTGCTAAATGGTGAAAGGCTCTGGTCTAGGGTTGTTGTAGTCCTCCTGCTAAATGGTGAAAGGCTCTGGTCTAGGGTTGTTGTAGTCCTCCTGCTAAATGGTGAAAGGCTCTGGTCTAGGGTTGTTGTAGTCCTGCTGCTAAATGATGAAAGGCTCTGGTCTAGGGTTGTTGTAGTCCTGCTGCTAAATGATGAAAGGCTCTGGTCTAGGGTTGTTGTAGTCCTGCTGCTAAATGATGAAAGGCTCTGGTCTAGAGTTGTTGTAGTCCTGCTGCTAAATGATGAAAGGCTCTGGTCTAGGGTTGTTGTAGTCCTGCTGCTAAATGATGAAAGGCTCTGGTCTAGGGTTGTTGTAGTCCTGCTGCTAAATGATGAAAGGCTCTGGTCTAGGGTTGTTGTAGTCCTGCTGCTAAATGATGAAAGGCTCTGGTCTAGGGTTGTTGTAGTCCTGCTAAATGATGAAAGGCTCTGGTCTAGGGTTGTTGTAGTCCTGCTGCTAAATGATGAAAGGCTCTGGTCTAGGGTTGTTGTAGTCCTGCTAAATGATAGGTGCAATAGACTTACTGTTCTCCCCCTGACAGGCGAACACCACGGCAGCCTGGGACGTCTCCAGGTCATAGATCACAGCGTTGCCCGTGTTGAAGGACGCCACCATGTGGGCGGGGTCACAGCCATTGAAGTCCACCGCCGTGGGGATGCCGTGTTCTGCCGCGCACACGCACACACACACACACACACGCACACACACCAGTTGAAGAGCCTTTCGCACCTCCACTGTCCGACCGTGGCCACTTGACACAGGGCCGCAGTCAAGTGCCATTGTCATGTTATGTCCGTGTGAAAAACGAGCTCCCCACACTACTGGGGAAGTTAAAGTGCGTAGCATTTGGATTGTATGGCTGTCAAATCTATTCTTACCAAATGGATTTCTCTTAGATGAAGGGAGCAGATGAAAGACATCTGATATAAAATTCACAATTACAATGACTTTTTACTCAAAATGGTACGCAGCATCATCTGGATAAGTGTGCAACGAAAGTTCATCATTCGCCTTCTGCTATCATTTCTGTCAAGCCATCTACGCACACAGTTTGACGCACACGTTCGATAAATCCAACGTACGCGCCATACAGAACGCACTGCCTCTGCAACGCTAAAGGCAAACGCAGAGTTCCATTGGAAATGAATGTACTTCTGGTGTATCAAAACGCAATGACGCTGTCAGCGTGATCAAGGCGTAAGAGAAATGGACATCAGTAAGCTATAGGGCCTTAATACTGTGTAATACTGTGACTTCTATGTCCTGTGTCCTAAGCCTACTTCTATGTCCTGTGTCCTAAGCCTACTTCCATGTCCTGTGTCCTAAGCCTACTTCCATGTCCTGTGTTCTAAGCCTACTTCTATGTCCTGTGTCCTAAGCCTACTTCCATGTCCTGTGTCCTAAGCCTACTTCCATGTCCTGTGTCCTAAGCCTACTTCCATGTCCTGTGTCCTAAGCCTACTTCCATGTCCTGTGTTCTAAGCCTACTTCCATGTCCTGTGTCCTAAGCCTACTTCTATGTCCTGTGTCCTAAGCCTACTTCTATGTCCTGTGTCCTAAGCCTACTTCTATGTCCTGTGTCCTAAGCCTACTTCTATGTCCTGTGTCCTAAGCCTACTTCTATGTCCTGTGTCCTAAGCCTACTTCTATGTCCTGTGTCCTAAGCCTACTTCTATGTCCTGTGTCCTAAGCCTACTTCCATGTCCTGTGTCCTAAGCCTACTTCCATGTCCTGTGTCCTAAGCCTACTTCCATGTCCTGTGTCCTAAGCCTACTTCTATGTCCTGTGTCCTAAGCCTACTTCTATGTCCTGTGTCCTAAGCCTACTTCTATGTCCTGTGTCCTAAGCCTACTTCTATGTCCTGTGTTCTAAGCCTACTTCTATGTCCTGTGTCCTCACCTTTCTCTGCGTTGTAAGTGCTGATGCATGGGTTCTTCTCCTGGGGGTTCCACAGCTTGACGGTTCCGTCTGCGGAGCAGGACAGCAGGCGGTTCTTGATCCCGCTGTAGGCCAGCCCCCACACAGCGTCTGTGTGGCCCAGCCAGGTTCCAGCCAGGACGCTGGGGTCTGAGGTGTTGGAGGAGGGGACAGGGTCAGTGATACCCATACAATAAGAGAGGAAAAACAGCTCTTTGATTACTCAAGGGTGCGATTGGAATAAAATGAAGGGAGAAAATAATAAAATAATAGAAGTCTACTCATCAATTCAAATAATATGATGGATCAATTCAAGTATTCCTGACTTCTGTCACGGTGGTCAATGTCTGAAGGCACAGAGGCTAGACAGATACATTGGCCACGCTAAAGAGGGGCTGCGGATGTGTCAACCTTACCGTAGGTGTCATAAGGGTCTACGTTGGAGCTGGGGATGTTCCAGCACTGTATTGTGTGGTCAATCCCTCCACTGTAACACTGCTCTCCACTGGAACTCATAGCCAGGGACAGCACAGGCCCACTGAGGAGAGGAAAGGCGTCTCAGAAAGGTGACATGTAATAGTGCCTACTAACAATCCTTATACAGTGAGAGAAAGCCATATGCAAAACAGTTTTACTGATTGATTGAAAATAGTTTTATCGTATTATTCAAAAAAATTACCACAGTTCCTTCTGGTTATTAGATACTTACACATGGGCTCTGAATGTGTAAATGGGCTCCACATCGAAATAGGCACTTCTAAAGAAGAAACAGAGAGGTCTTTAAAAAGGTTTCTCGGACCAATTTTTATTTAATGAGACATTCCATAATGACAAGATAATCCAACAGTGCAAACAGTGTGTGTACTTTTTGGCAGGTACGGTCTTCTGCAGGTTCCACAGTTTGAGTGTGTGGTCCTCAGACACAGTGACCAGGACAGGCTCTACAGGATGGAAGGCCAGAGCCCTGACCCCGTCAAAGTGGCTGCGCAGGGTGTACTTGGGATTCCACGTCTTCCTGAATGTGTCCTTATTGGCTGGCAGCTAAAAATAGACACAGGACAGGGGAGGAAAAGAGAACAGCAACTTTAAACAACTGTGGAGTGAAAAATAGAGACAGGTTGGTGGTGAGTTAGCTAGGGGGGCTAACAGCACTGGAGGATGTAACGCACTAGGACTACTTGAGCACGGCAAGCCCCTCCACTTCCTAATGAAGCCCCTAATGAACATATGTCATTCTGACTAACTTTCAAAGCTAGAGAACCTTCCGCTTTCTCAACGCTTTGTGTGTGTGAGGTGGTTGAGGCGGAGGAGAGAGGATCAGGGAGGGTTCAGGAGGAGAGAGAAAGGCAGGGAGGGTACAGGAGGAGAGATGGGTTCAGGAGGAGAGGCAGGGAGGGGTACAGGAGGAGAGAAAGGTTCAGTGAGGGGTTGGTGCTGTTCAGGGGGTCATGGTTCAGGGCTGACAGTTGCTTACATCATAGCTGTAGTCAGCCTCATCGTTGGAGACGGTGAGGTCAGCCAGGTCTCCCAGGCCCAGGAAACTCTCCAACACGTCATCAGAGCCAATGATAAAGGACTTGCCCCCGCCCGAAGGAAAAGGTAAGGGCTCGGCTAAGAATAGGACGGAGAAGAGGAGGTTTAGTAAACGACATACAGGCCACACCTAGACAAAGAGCTCAGGTTGGACGTGCTTAGTAAACAAAGAGCTCAGCCTCTCAGTGGGGTGCTAAAACATTCCCCCGCATGGCAAGACTGCAGAGCACACACTAAGCGGATTGACTTAGTGACATGGCTAGAGAGGTTTTTATGTCTAACATAGTAGAAAGTATTTCACTGGGTAGAAGTCAAAACCTTGAGTGAATAACAATGAGACATGCGATGAAAGAGAAGAGAGAAGAAGGAGAAGCAACAACACAGGTTAGGCCCCTTGCAAAAAAAAGACATGAAAAATAAGACCAGCACTGTACAGAATGGGATTCATTTCATTTCTAGTGGGTCTGACTGGTGCTCTGTATGCAACCCTTTCTCTCGGCCACTGTGGAGGGTTGTGCTGAGGGTAGTGTGACTGAACCGACAGGCTGGGATTTTGAGCAGGGCACGCAGCAGCAGTTAGGTGTGTGGCAGGGCCAGGGGAGGGCTCAGAATATCCTGTGCACAAGTGAGGAGGAATGCTGACACAGCATTGGCGTGACTGAGATAGCACAGGGTAGGCCATCAGATCAGAATACACGCTCCACTACTCAATAGTTCAGTTATATCTACCACTGGCCCACAGATAGGTAGAGGAATACATGTCTACCACTGGCCCACAGCTAGGTAGAGGAATACATGTCTACCACTGGCCCACAGCTAGGTAGAGGAATACATGTCTACCACTGGCCCACAGATGGGTAGAGGAATACATGTCTACCACTGGCCCACAGATGGGTAGAGGAATACATGTCTACCACTGGCCCACAGATGGGTAGAGGAATACATGTCTACCACTGGCCCACAGATGGGTAGAGGAATACATGTCTACCACTGGCCCACAGATGGGTAGAGGAATACATGTCTACCACTGGCCCACAGATGGGTAGAGGAATACATGTCTACCACTGGCCCACAGATAGGTAGAGGAATACATGTCTACCACTGGCCCACAGATAGGTAGAGGAATACATGTCTACCACTGGCCCACAGATAGGTAGAGGAATACATGTCTACCACTGGCCCACAGATAGGTAGAGGAATACATGTCTACCACTGGCCCACAGATAGGTAGAGGAATACATGTCTACCACTGGCCCACAGATAGGTAGAGGAATACATGTCTACCACTGGCCCACAGATAGGTAGAGGAATACATGTCTACCACTGGCCCACAGATAGGTAGAGGAATACATGTCTACCACTGGCCCACAGATAGGTAGAGGAATACATGTCTACCACTGGCCCACAGATAGGTAGAGGAATACATGTCTACCACTGGCCCACAGATAGGTAGAGGAATACATGTCTACCACTGGCCCACAGATAGGTAGAGGAATACATGTCTACCACTGGCCCACAGATAGGTAGAGGAATACATGTCTACCACTGGCCCACAGATAGGTAGAGGAATACATGTCTACCACTGGCCCACAGATAGGTAGAGGAATACATGTCTACCACTGGCCCACAGATAGGTAGAGGAATACATGTCTACCACTGGCCCACAGATAGGTAGAGGAATACATGTCTACCACTGGCCCACAGATAGGTAGAGGAATACATGTCTACCACTGGCCCACAGATAGGTAGAGGAATACATGTCTACCACTGGCCCACAGATAGGTAGAGGAATACATGTCTACCACTGGCCCACAGATAGGTAGAGGAATACATGTCTACCACTGGCCCACAGATAGGTAGAGGAATACATGTCTACCACTGGCCCACAGATAGGTAGAGGAATACATGTCTACCACTGGCCCACAGATAGGTAGAGGAATACATGTCTACCACTGGCCCACAGATAGGTAGAGGAATACATGTCTACCACTGGCCCACAGATAGGTAGAGGAATACATGTCTACCACTGGCCCACAGATAGGTAGAGGAATACATGTCTACCACTGGCCCACAGATAGGTAGAGGAATACATGTCTACCACTGGCCCACAGATAGGTAGAGGAATACATGTCTACCACTGGCCCACAGATAGGTAGAGGAATACATGTCTACCACTGGCCCACAGATAGGTAGAGGAATACATGTCTACCACTGGCCCACAGATGGGTAGAGGAATACATGTCTACCACTGGCCCACAGATAGGTAGAGGAATACATGTCTACCACTGGCCCACAGATAGGTAGAGGAATACATGTCTACCACTGGCCCACAGATGGGTAGAGGAATACATGTCTACCACTGGCCCACAGATAGGTAGAGGAATACATGTCTACCACTGGCCCACAGATGGGTAGAGGAATACATGTCTACCACTGGCCCACAGATAGGTAGAGGAATACATATCTAACACACACACTAGCGCTGTCCAAGCCACAGTTCCTCTACCCAACACCCATGCAGGCTAACACTACATTTTCATTGATACAAATAGCTGCATTTATGCCAAATGTACATGGGGACAAAATGGGGTATAGGCTGGTTCTCAGCAGGAGGTATGTTATACTCTCTTACCCCATTCGGTCCCATCCCCTGAACTCCTGGCCTCCCCTGCTCCCTCTCCATCCTCGGCATTCACCAGAAAGTCAAACTCTTTCAGAGCCTCCTCCGTGTCGGGATCGTCTGGAAGGTCAGAGGCCAGGCCCTCGTTCCCAACCTGGACAGAGGACAAACAGTCAGCCACCAGGTCTGGCACACTGGGATCATCAAATACAGTACACAGTTAATACGATACTTGTATATAATAACACTTGTATATAATAACAATACTTGTCAAATAAAAGGAGACCGGGTGGTTGGTATTTTCCTTCCACATGCTCATGTACCGAATTTAAAATTGTGGTGAACCCTTTTACACAGCAGGCATTTAAAGGTTCTCTCTTGATGACTATCAACATTCATCATCAGATCTGAGGATACAAGTCAAGAGCCAAGTATTGCTCTTAGTAAGCCATTATTACAACCATGTACACAGTGCCGACACTGGCAGTATATTTACAACATTAGTAAGGGGCTTTTCACACACGGTCAGATGTAAATCGGCTGAAGCAAAGAGGTCTTCACCTTTATCTTATGTTTTTTTATTGTGTGTTTGCCGCTGTCTATATCCTCCATCAGGTCTCCCTCCTCATCGTCATCTTCATCACTGTCGTCTGCGTTTTCTAAGAAGTTAAATGTTTCCAGAACGTCTCCTGGATTCCTAGAAAAACAGTTTGAAAAAAACTATTTAGAGCAATGCGGGCGGCACTGCAAATGATTTCATTAGTAAATTAAATGAAACAGAATGGATGATGTGGCTAATGCTATTCAGAGCATACTGTTCTGAGTACACAGAGGCACAATGTGCAGAATCCATCAGAAATCTGCTATTTAGGAAGGTGCCAGGAAAAGTGGAGAGCGTGATTTCAGTTTGGTCAGGAAAAGTGAACATTGTGTCAGTTGGATCTTCACTGAAGTGATTGGCAGTGTGCAGGATCAGATGAGGCCTAACAACCTACCTTTTCATATCTTGTCCCTTTGGTTTGGCTGGAGACTCCCCTCCGTTGAGGATCAGCTCCAGGTTTTTCTTTTCCACAGAGCCGTTCTGCTCCGAGCCGGATAGGCCCAGTAACGAACGCACTCTCTGAGACCGTACATCTAGTATTGTGTCCGTGTAACCTACTTCCTGAAGATATCTGTTGGGACAGAAACAGAATTACACATCCAAATTACTTAGCTAGCTAAATAAACCTGGGCCGGTGTACCTAAAGCTTCCCAGAGCAGGAATGCTGATCAAGGATCAGTTTGACATTTTAGAGCATAAGGAATAAGATTACATGGACTAGGGGGACCTGATCCTTGATCAGCATGATGAGACGCTCTATGAATACAGACCCTGATGGGAATTCATCTTGTTCTATAAACGTGTTAGAATGCTAGCTGGATGCGAGGCCCTATAGGTATGCTGTGTCGGAGTACTCACTGTCTGAGGAGCTGTCTGCCCTGTTTCCACGTCAGCTGACTGTTCTGGGGTACAGCAGGGACCTCTGTGTCTTTGGTATCTTCTGCAAACAACACGGAAGAAACCACTGTATGTCAACATATTCTATTAATTTCATTTTATAGCAGTTGAGAGAGGAGAGGTCCGTACCTGGTTCAAAGTTAGGCATCTTAACTTCACCTTGATTTAATTCTGTTCCATATTTTAATTTATGGTATTTTGCTCTGGTAGAGAAGACAAATGAAAGAGTTCAGTAAATGTGATGAGATAATAAATTCTACATTGCAGTCAGTGGAGGCTGCTGAGGGGAGGACGGCTCATAGTAATAGCTGGAACGGAGTCGTCCTCCCCTCAGCAGCCTCCACTGATTGCAGTTACACACAAAATGTGCATACAATGGCCAAAGAGACAGATTGAACTTGGCCTCATATCAAAGTTATTGCCTCAAGTTAAAGAGAGAAGCTATACACTCACCGTTCTTGCTTTAATGCATATTCTAACATCTTTATTCTTCTAACTAGATCATTCTTTACATTTTCTTGACCTTTCCTTTCTCCTTGTAGGAATGCTATTCGAGCCTGGGGGAAAAAAACAAGGAGAAAACATTTATAAGTTGACGGTTCTGCCGTTAAAGCCAATAATTTACGCACAACTTTAAAAGCTCTACAAAATGTTAAGGTCATCTTTTGTGGCGTATCAAACACCAATCTTTCCGTGGGCCTCCCGAGTGGCGCACACTGCAGACCCAGGTTCGATCCTGGGCTGTCGCAGCCGGCCGCGACCGGGTGACCCACGAGGCGGCGCACAATTGGCCCAGCGTCGTCCAGGTTAGTAGAGGCTTTGGCCGGCCGGGATGTCCTTTTCCCATGGCGCTCATAGCGACTCCTGTGAAGGGCCGGGCGCATGCACGCTGACACGGTCGCCAGTTGTCTGGCGTTTCCTCCAACACATTGGTGTTGGCTGGCTTCCGTGCGAGCAGTGTTTCAAGAAGCAGTGCGGCTTGGCAGGGTCGTGTTTCGGAGGACAAATGGCTCTCGACCTTCGCCTCTCCTGAGTCCGTACAGGAGTTGAAGCGATGGGACAAGACTAACTACCAATTGGATATTCCGAAATTGGGGAGAAAAAAAAGAGGTAAAACATTTTTTTTAATTTTTTTTATTATATATATATATATATATTTTATAAATAAACAATCTTTCCCACTGAAGTAATAGGCATGTCATGTCTACTGAATTATTAAAACAGATGAATAACAGTGGCAGCAATGACTATTACATCACCTACTACTGCCACAGCACTCTTCTTCTTGTCTTCATATTCCATTCATTAATGACTCCATCAAAGCCTTGTATCAAATTAAATGTTAATTATGTACACAAACAAACCCCATGTAGGGGCCTACTGTACCAGCTATTGACTCCACACATACAGTGCCTTCAGAAAGTATTCACACCCCTTGACTTTTTCCACAATTTGCTATGTTACAGCCTGAATTTAAAATGGATTACATTCTGATTTCTTTGTCACTGACCTACACACAATACCCCATAATGTCAAAGTGTAATTATGTTTTTCAATTTTTTATTTTATTTTTTACAAATGAATTAAAAATGAAAATCTGAAATGTCTTGAGTCAATAATTATTCAAATCCTTTATGGCAAGCCTAAATAAGTTCTGCAGTAAAAATGTGCTTAACAAGTCACATAAGTTGCATGGACTCACTCTGTGCGCAATAATAGTGTTTAACATAATGACTATCTCACCTCTACCCCACACATACAATTATCTGTAAGGTCCCTCAGTCGAGCAGTGAATTTCAAACAGATTCAACCACATTGGATGGATCCCTGAGGATGGATCAACATTGTAGTTACTCCACAATACTAACCTAATTGACAGAGTGAAAAGGAGGAAGCCTGTACAGAATTTAAAAAATATTCCAAAACATGCATCCTGTTTGCAATAGGCACTAAAGTAAAACTGAAAAAATAAATTTGGTTAAGCAATTAACACTTTGTATTCATGACAAAAAGTTGTGTTTGGGGCAAATCCAATACAACACATTATGGAGTACCACTCTCCATATTTTCAAGCATAGTGATGGCTTCATCATGTTATGGGTATGCTTGTAATCATTAAGGACTAGGGAGTTTTTCAGGATAAAAAAAGAAATGGAATGGAGCTAAGCACAGATAAAATCCTACAGCAAACCTGGTTCAGTCTGCTTTCCACCAGACACTGGGAGATTAATTCACCTTTCAGCAGGACAATAACCTAAAACACAAGGCCAAATCTACACGAGTTGCTTACCAAGACGACAGTGAATGTTCCTGAGTGGCTGAGCTACAGTTGACTTAAATCTGTTTGAACATCTATGGCAAGACTTGAAAATGGTTGCCTAGCAATGATCAACAACCAATTTGACAGATTGAAGAATTCTGAAAAAGAAAAATGAAAATTTTGAACAATCCAGGTGTGCAAAGCTCTTAGACTTACCCAGAAAGACTCACAGCTGTAATCACTACCAAAGGTCATTCTAAAATGTATTGACTCAGGAGGTTGAATTCTTATGTAATCAAGATATATTAGTGTTTTATTTTTCATAATTTCTTTAAAGAAAAAATATAAATTTTCTTCCACTTTGACACCAGTATTTTGTGTAAATAGTTGACAAAATGAAAATGAAATCAATTTAATCCCAACTTGTAACACAACAAAATGTGGAAAAAGTCAAGGGGTGTGAATACCTTCTGAAGGCACTGTATTTGAAAGAGACACTGGATGTATTAAAAAAAAAAAAAAAAAAAAGGCCTAAACAAACATACAAAAAGGTATAGGCACAGATGAATTGGGGAAACCTTGGTATAGGCCTGGTGAGTCAAAGTAGGAGTGCAATTAGCAGTGTCTGTCGCTCCTGGGATCAACAGAGCAGCAGGCCCAGGTTGTAACTTGGGCCTCTAGTAGGATCACCCCTGTAAGGGTGTTCAATTCATACAGCACTATTTAGCTGGCCCTCTTCTCCTGCTCAACTCTGTGCTGCTCGTGAGCACTGAGCAGCTGTGACACCCAATGCCGTTTAAAGGGTAGCAGGCAGGGGGTATTTTTAGTCAGCTGCCCTAAACCCCCTCTCGACTGCTGGGGTGTCATGGTGCCCATAGCAACCCAGTTGTTCGGCAGGTAAACTGGAGGCCAACATTCATGCCGTAGTCATGGAGACGGAGAAAGTGCCAGACGGGTAAAGTGCCACCGGCTAGCAGCTAGATCATACCGGCTATGAAAACACTACGGTTGATCTGAACCACTGAGTCGCCTGGTCCAGTCACTCCCTCGCAATAATAAAATAAGACAAAATTGAGTACACATTCAAGGAGTAGGAGACCCAGCTCTCTACATGAAGAACTGGGGTCAATTTTCAACATAGGATTCACTTCAGTCAACGGAGATCAGATCTCTTAAATAGAACAATTACTGTATAAGAACTAATATTTTGTATATTTTCTAAAGTTTTCCACCTCGGTGTACAAGTCAAAGTGCTAAATGAAGGTCTTGCTGGGACCATAAGCATGGGAGGTCTCAGGTCTGGCCAGTTGAAGTTGGCTAAAGGGAGGAGGAGGTTCAGCTGAACGAACAGCTGTTTACATTTGTCTTTTTCTGTGGACAAACTGGATCTAGTTCAACAGCCAGGGGACGTAGCAGTCTGTTACACAAGCATGCTACTAGCTACTACCTCAGCAGATACAGCTGGCTACAACATTCAACTAAACATTTTGGGTTTGGTCATTAACATGTGCAGCGGCCATGACTGAATACAAAAGAGGGTGGTTTCATGTGGGTGTGTGTTCGCACATGGCAAGTGTTTGTACATCCACTCTGCCAAAACGATACACAGTTAGTTAGTCAGTCACTCACCCTAGATAACTTCAAAAAGCCTAACCAGGGGTGTATTCATTACAGCGATTCTGCAACAGAAACCGTTTACTCCAAACAGAAAATGTTTTGCAACAAAAACAAGTTTCTATTGGACAAAATCAAGTAGGTCCCTCCCCCTTTCATTCCATTTTCTTTTTTTTGTGCTTCCGTTTGGTTCTTAAAAAAGGTAAAAGGTTACCGTTGCAAGACGTAATGAATACACCTCTGGTCTTGAAGTCACCTAGTCTAGCTAGTGCTAGCTAACTTCTTTCGCCAATTAGCTTCAGCCAGCTGGTGTAAGACAGTGGCAAATTTGGTTTGACATTGTCTAGTCTTTCTCTGGGGCTAGTTTGGGACAGTCAATAAATTACACAATGTAAATGGACAATATTTTCATGTTGCACATATTTTAGTTGTCTCATTAAATGGTTTCAATATTTGCATATGAATTTCTAAAATGTATAGTTGGTTTGAGGATAACTCATAGAAATTTGGAGCTATTGACCACCAAAATATTGTTCCGTGTACATTGTGTAATTTACTGACGGTCCCCTAACAAGCAACATAGGGATATCAAATGTCAAACCAACTGTACACTTTGTAGTACATTGACACCAGAATACAGTGCATTTGGAAAGTATTCAAACCCTTTGACTTTGTCCACGTTTTATTATGTTACAGCCTTATTCTAAAATGAATTAAATATATATTGTTACCTCAATCTATACACAATACTCCATAATGACAAAGTGAAAACCGGTTTAGAAATGTTTGCACATTGATTACAAATAAAAAAACATACCATATTTACATAAGTATTCAGACCCTTTGCTATGAGACTTGAAATTGAGCGCAGATGCATCCGGTTTCCAGTGAACCTCCTTGAGATGTTTCTACAACTTGGAGTCCACCTGGGGTAAATTCAATTGATTGGACATAATTTGGAAAGGCACACCTGTCTATATAAGGTCCCACAGTTGACAGTGCATGTCAAAGCAAAAAAGACACCTAAAGACTCCCAGACCATGACAAACAAGATTCTCTGGTCTGACGAAACCTAGATTGAACTCTTTGGCCTGAATGCCAAATGTCACATCTGGAGGAAACCTGGCACCATCCCTACGGTTAAGCGTGGTGGTGGCAGCATCATGCTGCGGGGATGTTTTTCAGCAGGAGGGACTGGGAGACTAGTCAGGATCAAGGGAAAGATAAACAGAGCAAAGTACAGAGAGATACTTGATGAAAACTTGCTCCAGAGCACTCAGGACCTCAGACTGGGGCGAAGGTTCACCTTCCAATGGGACAATGACCCTAAGCACACAGCCAAGACAAGCCAGAAGTGGCTTCGGGACAAGTCGAACATCTCTGGAGACCTGAAAATAGCTCTGCAGTGAAGCTCCCCATCCAACCTGACAGAGCTTGAGAGGATCTGCAGAGAAGAATGTGAGAAACTCCCCAAGTGCATGTGCCAAGCTTGTAGCGTTGTACCCAAGAAGACTCGAGGCTGTAATTGCTGCCAAAAGGTGCTTCAACAAAGTACCGAGTAAAAGGTCAGAATTTTTATGTAAATGTGATCAGTTTATTTTATTTATACATTTGCAAAAAATTCTAAAAACCTGTTTTTGCTTGGTCATTATGGGGTAGTGTGTGTAGATTGAGGGGGGGACAATTTAATCCATTTTAGAATAAGGCTGCAACGTAACAAAATGTGGAACAAGTCAAGGGGTCTGAAAACCTTCCGAACGCACTGTAAATGTTTGACTCAGATACCACATAAGCCGTTTCCAAAATGAGAAGTTGCTTTTTAAGCGCAGTCGCTCTTTAATGTAGGGAATACTACATTACTACTAATTGAGCTATTTGTTAACTTCACTTCAATATCTCTTATAGGAGAGCAGGCAGAGTGGCAAGCCTGACGAATATAGGCTAGTGATGGGGGGGGGGGGGGGGGGGGGGTCGTTCATTACTTAACACAATATTATTTAGATACTTTGACTCCAAGTATCGCAAACAAATATATACAGTACCAGTCAAAAGCTTGGACATACCTACTCATTTCAGGGTTTTTCTTTAGTTTTACTATTTTCTACATTGTAGAATAATAGTGAGGACATCAACACTATGAAATAACACATATGGAATCATGTAGTAACCAAAAAAAAGTGTTAAACAAATCAAAATATAGCCACCCTTTGCCTTGATGACAGCTTTGCACACTCTTGGCATTCTCTCAACCAGCTTCCAGGCTGCATCACATCTGGTCGTGATTGGGAATCCCATAGGGCGGCGCACAATTGGCCCAGCGTCGTCCGGGTTTGGTCGGGGTAGGTCGTCATTGTAAATAAGTATTTGGTCTTAACTTACTTGCATAGTTAAATAAAGGTTAAATCAATTAGAATTCATGAGGTAGTTACCTGGAATGCATTTCAATTAACAGGTGTGCCGTGTTAAAAGATCATTTGTGGAATTTCTTTCCTTCTTAATGCATTTGAGCCAATCATTTGTGTTGTGACAAGTTAGGGGTGGTATACAGAAGATACCAAATAGGGCTAACAGACCAAGTCCATATCATGGCAAGAACAGCTCAAATAAGCAAAGATAAACAACAGTCCATTACTTTAAAACATGAAGGTCAGTCAATCTGGAAAATTTCAAGAACTTTGAAGGTTTCTTCAAGTGCAGTCGCAAAACCCATCAAGCGCTATGATGAAACTGGCTCTCATGAGGACCGCCACAGGAAAGGAAGACCCAGGGTTACCTCTACTGAAGAGGATACGTTCACTAGGAGTTACCAGCCTCAGAAATTGCAGCCCAAATAAATGCTTCAGAGTTCAAGTAACAGACACATCTCAACATCAACTGTTCAGAGGAGACTATGTAAATCAGGCCTTCATGGTCTAATTGCTGCAAAGAAACCACTACTAAAGGACACCAATAATAAGAAGAGACTTGCTTGGGCCAAGAAACATGAGCAATGGACATTAGACCGGTGGAGTCCAAATTTGAGATTTTTGGCCGCCGTGTCTTTGTGAGACGCAGAGTAGGTGAACTGATGGATCTCAGCATGTGTGGTTTCCACCGTGAAGCATGGAGGTGGTGTAAAAACAGTAAATATTAATAAAAACCCTTGAATGAGTAGGTGTCCAAACTTTATACTGGTACTGTATGCTTTTGTTAGGTAGCGTTAATTAGCACTAGTTGGCTGTACCTGCGCCACAACTGTGGTATTTTTCGTCCTATAGCTTGTTCTCCATCTTCTTTTTAACTAGCGAGTCAACATGTTTTCAGCACTTTTATTTTCTTGACTGATCAAAACTCGTTTTCTCATGCGCCATCGTCTCTCTGCAGCAGACATACAGTGCTTACAGAAAGTCTACACACTCTGTGGATGTCTTCACATTTTATTGTGTTACAAAGTGGGATTAAAACAGATTTAATTGTCATTTTCTGGCAACGATCTACACAAAATACTCTATTGTCAAAGTGGAATAATTTAAGTTTTTCTAGAAGATGAATGAAAAATAAAACAGTAATATATCTTGATTAGATCAGTTTTCACCCCCCTGAGTCAATACATGTTAGAATCACCAACTACAGCTGTAAGTCTTGTTGGGTAAGTATCAATATTTTCCCATTATTCTTTTTAAAAATTCTTCAAGCTCTTTAAGTTGTTGGGGATCATGGCTAGACAGCGACTTTCAAGTCTTGCCATAGATTTAAGTCAATTTGTGTCAAAACTGTTACTTGGTCACTCAGGAACATTCACCGTCTTCTTGGTAAGCAACTCCAGTTTAGATTGACCTTGTGTTTAAAGTTATTGTTCTGCTGAAAGGTGAATTCATCTCCCAGTATCTGGTGTAAAGCAGACTGAACCAGGTATATTTTTAATTCTTCTTTTCACTTCTTTTAGGTCATTATTGTGGAGTCACTACAATGTTGTTGATCCATCCTCAGTTTTCCCCCCATCACAGCCACTGAACTCTGTAGCCGTTTTCAAATCACCAATGGCCTCATGGTGACATCCCTTTGCAGTTTTCTTCCCATCCTGCAGCTCAGTTCAGAAGGACAACTGCATTTTTGATGTGTCTGTGTGGTTGTTTAATAAATCATCCACAGCATAATTATTAAATTGACTGTGCTTCAAGATATAGTCAATGTCTGATTTGTTATTTTTACCCATCTACCAATCACTGCCCTTCTTCATGAGGCTTTTATAAAAGCTCCCTGGTCTTTGCAGTTGAATCTGTGCATGAAATTCAATACTTGATGTATGTATGGGGGACAGAGGAAGGGGAAAGACATTTAACCCAACCCCTCAATCAGGTAGTCATACAAAAATCGTGTCAGCTATTATTTCACACAAAGTGAGTTCATATAACTTATGTGATTTGTTAAGCCAAATGTTGCTTCCCAAAACAAAGGGGATGAATACTTATGCAAAAAATATATATTTTAGTAATTTAATTTGTATTAATTTGTAGAATTACCTTTTCACTTTGATGGAGTATTTTGGGGAGATCATTGACAAAAATAATTAATTAAAATATATTTCAATCCCACTTTGCCTTGCAACAAAATGTGAAAAAAGTTCAAGGGGGTGTAGTGCTTCTATAGTGAGCATTATGTTTAGAACATCCAATCACAATATCGAATCGCAATACATATCGTATCGTCACCTAAGTACCGTGATAATATCGTGAGGTCTCTGGAAATTCCCAGCCCATCCAAATACAGTAAGTACACTATCAGAGATCAAATTGCCACAACGATCCTAATTCCTGTTAAAGCACTTCTGCTAAAAGCTGTGGAAATCCCCCCTGCCCTCAGACCACCCTTGCAACACCGCCCTTGGACCAATCCCAGCACAGCTAGCAAAGCCAGTATCGGCCTAGCTGCTACGTACGTGTGAGGTCACAGGGTTGAGATGTGTAACGGTCAGTCTGGGGATACAGTGAGCTCACAGACCCAAATTAACAGGCTGACAAAGTAATGGACTGTATTGGAGCAGGAATAGACATGGCCTACTCACAACACATTACCCGCTGTACAGCTGTCCTGTAAATGGGTGCAAAAATAATGGCCGACTTTTAGAGCTTTGTCATCACCGACATAACATATACCTACCACTTCACTGCAAAGGAACACTGCTTAGGCCTATTCACACAGTCCTAAATGTATCCAAGTGTATTTTAGATTTGCCTGTCTGTCTACTTGTTTATGTGGCTTAGTGTACAAGCCATCTTTCATCAATAATCAACAAATAAAAAGAGTACAATCAGTGAAATCATAATTTCAATCAATCAATGTTTCACAACCATGGCGGCAGGTAGCCTAGTGGTTAGAGCGTTGGGCCAGTAACCGAAAGGATGCTAGATCGAATCCTCGAGCTATCAAGGATTTGTTCTTAACTGACGTGCCTAGTTAAATAGAGGAAATATTTTTTTTTTAAACATAAAAAATGTCAGAAACTGTCAAATGTTTTCACAGTTCGGACCGTTTTCAGCAGCCAAGGTAGACTATTAAGTGGAACCGCTATTTTCAGCTCATCTACTTACAGATGTTATGCATAATCAAGAAAGACCTGTGGAAGAACATTTCAGTGGTCTAATTAGCACAGATGTTTTAGGGATAGAGAGTATTGATATAGTAGTGCACCAGTCCTAAGGAAACACCTGAGGCCTAGTGGAAAATGACCACCAAATCAAGCACAATGAAAGAATGATGTGAATAAGACACTGACTGCACACACACACTATGAACATAGGCCTACATTGAGTTAGTGATTTCAATTTCAACAAGATAGAACTACATTGGGGAAACATTTGTGTTTGACCAGATTCAATGCTATTTTACTGTAAACAAATTGACAGACTTTCAGCACGCTTATAGGGAAGGACATTCAACAAGCACAGCACATACACAAATGACTGATGATTGGCTGAGAAATTATAATAAAAAGATAGCAAGAGCTGTTTTGTTAAGACTTCAGTGTGGCTTTTGACATTATCGATCATAATCTGCTGAAGGAAAAACGTACGTGTTATGGCTTTACACCCCCTCTTATATCGTGGATAAAGAGTTACCTGTCTAACAGAACACAGAGGGTGTTCTTTAAATGGAAGCCTCTCCAACATAATCCAGGTAGAATCAGGAATTCCCCAGGGCAGCTGTCTAGGCCCCTTACATTTTTCAATCTTTACTAATGACCGCTGGCCTTGAGTAAAGCCAGTGTGGCTATGTATACGGATGACTCAACACGATACACGTCAGCTACTACACTTAACAAAGAGCTGCAGTTAGTTTCAGAATGGGTGGCAAGGAATAATATAAGTTAGTCCTAAATATTTCAAAAACTAAAAGCATTGTACTTGGGACAAATCATTCACTAAACCTCAACTAAATCTTGTAATAAATAATGTGGAAATTTTGCAAGTTGAGGTGACCCTGGATTGTAAACTGTCATGGTCAAAACGTGTTGATACAACAGTAGCTAAGATGGGGAGAAGTGTGCCCATAATAAAAAGTGCTACCCTGCCTTTTTAACAACACTATCAACAAAGTCCTACAGGCTCTAGTTGTCACACCTGGACTACTGTTCAGTCGTGTAGTCAGGTGCCACAAACAGGGGCCTTGGAAAATTACAATTGGCTCAGAACAGGGCAGCACGGTTGGCCCTTAAATGTACATGAGAGCTAACATTAATGATATGCATGTAAATCTCTCATGGCTCAAAGTGGAGGAGAGATTCACTTCATCATTACTTGTTTTTGTAAGAAGTGTTGACACGCTGAATGCACCAAGCTGTCTGTTTAAACTACTAGCACACAGCTCAGACACCCATACATACAGACTATGGGAGGTGAACAGAACAGACTATGGGAGGCGCACAGTACTACACAGTGCCATGGCTACATCCACATCAGGTAACTGAAGCAAGCAGTAGATTTTTTTTTTTTTATGTAAGTGTGAAGAGACACAGACAGGCACAGACACACACTCTACACACATGTGCACATGGATGTTGTATTGTAATATGTGGTGGTGGAGTGGTATGAAATGTAATGTCATTTTAATACTGTATGTAACTGTCTTATGTTGCTGGACCCCAGGAAAAGTAGCTGTAATGGGGATCCATAATGAAAACAAATACATTGTATCAGTAGGATAACAAACACCAATCCTGTCAAACTTTCCTTGTGGTAAAACACTCAGCCTCAACATACAAAAAAATAAAACCCAAATACAACAGTCACTGCCTCTCCGTGTTAATAATGATATTCTTTATTTCCACAGACAGATTCTAAACAGAAAGAAAAGGGCTCGGTCAGGCTGCCATTCCTCTGTCTGTCTTCTACAGCCAGGGCAAAGGAAGAGCAGAGCGCATAAGAATGGTTCTAAATATGCCCTGGCATTCTTAGTGACCTATAAAGTTAGATTTAACCCAGATAGCGTTTATTTCCAGGCTTGGTGTGATTTGTGCTAACAGGGCTGACTGCCCTGATTGATGTGGATGAATCGCAAAGCAACTCACCCAATAGGAGGTGCAGCTGACCAAAATAATCTAGGCTTGCTTCATTAATGTAAAATGCATGTTGTTTTATCAATACAAAGTTGAACAATATTACAGCATCTTATGGCAAATTAGGCAGGTCATACTAGTTATTTCTGTTGACAAGACAAGTAACTATCATATTGATCTTCACTGTAATCATATTGATCTTTAACTGTAAAATACATACATACAACACACACACAGTACCAGTCAAAAGTTGACACACCTTCTTCAAGGGTTTTTCTTTATTTGTACAATTTTCTACATTGTAGAATAATAGTGAAGACATCAAAACTTTGAAATAACACATATGGAATCATGTAGTAACCCAAAATTAGTGTTAAACAAATCTAAATATATTTATATTTTAGATTCTTCAAAGTAGCCACCCGTTGCCTTGATGACAGCTTCGCACACTGTTGGCATTCTCTCAACCAGCTTCATGAGTTAGTCACCTAGAATGCATTTCAATTAACAGGTTAATTTGTGGAATTTCTTTCCTTCATTATGAGTCCAAATTTGAGATTTTTGGTTCCAACCACCGTGTCTTTGTGAGACTCCGAGTTGGTGAACGGATGATCTCCACATGTGTGGTTCCCACCGTGGAGCATGGAGGAGGAGGTGTGATGGAGCTTTGCTGGTGACACTGTCTGTGATATTTAGAATTCAAGGAACACTTAACCAGCATGGCTACCACAGTATTCTGCAGCGATACGCCATCCCATCTGGTTTGTGCTTAGTGGGACTATCATTTGTTTTCAACAGGACAATGACCCAACACACCTCCAGGCTGTGTAAGGGCTATTTGACCAAGAAGGAGAGTGATGGAGCGCTGCATCAGATGACCTGGCCTCCACAATCATCCGACAACCTAATTGAGATAGTTTGGGATGAGTTGGCCCGCAGAGTGAAGGAAAAGCAGCCAACAAGTGTTTAGCCTATGTGGGAACTCCTTCAAGACAGTTGGAAAAGCATTCCAGGTGAAGCTGGTTGAGAGAAATGCCAAGGATTTGCAACGCTGTCAAGGCAAAGGTTGGCTACTTTGAAGAACCTAATATTTTGGTTTAACACTTTTTACTACATGATTCCATATTTGTTATTTCATAGCATTGTTGTCTTCACTACTATGTATTCTACAATGTAGAAAACAGTAAAAATAATGAAAAATCTGTGAATACATTTATATAAAGATATTTTTGTTACTGTACATGAACCCTAACATAACTAAAACTTGCTAATTTTCTGGCCATCTAGTGAGACAATCAATCCTCTACAGGGTCATGACATCTAGTTGTCGCTTCACTAGTCCTGGGGGGGGGCACAGACAGACCGTGGCTACAGGGATGCAGAAGCCTGTGCAGCCTTATATCCATTCCAATCTATTGACTGGTAGGCCTTGAATCAGTGTGCAGAGTGAGAGTCATGCTGAAGGTATGTGTCACTGAGCAAGTCAGTACAGGGGGAGTCAACCTCCCATCTGCCACCACTCAAATCAAAATCAAATCAAATCTTATTGGTCGCATACACATGGTTAGCAGATGTTAATGAGTGTAGCGAAATGCTTGTGCTTCTAGTTCCGACTATGCAGTAATATCTAACAGTAATCTAACAAATTCACAACAACTACCTTATACACACACAAATGTAAAGGGATGAATAGAATATGTACATATACTTATAAGGATTAGCAATGGCGTGCGGCATAGGCAAGATGCAGTAGATGGTATAGAATACAGTATATACATATGAGATGAGTAATGTAGGATATGTAAACATTATTAAAGTGGTGTTATTTAAAGTGACACCTTTATTAAGTCCATTTATTTAAGTGGGCAGAGATGTGAGCCTGCATGTTGGCAGCAGCCTCTCTATGTTAGTGATGGCTGTTTAACTGATGGCCTTGAGATAGAAGCTGTTTTTCAGTCTCTCGGTCCCACTTCAACTGTCTGGAGTGGGGTGTGTTCAAACAATACAAGTACTATACTCTCTCTGGCACTGCTTGCATTTCAACACCTCCACATTTCTTAATACAATCACAACACTGAACCAACATTCACTTTCATATCTGCAAGACTGCCAGGTAGTCTCGACAGGTCAGATAACGTTAGCTGATGTCATTTTATAAAACATGTCAAAATGTCATAAAATAAACCACAACGGAAAAACTTTATTAAATTGACCAAGATCACATCCGTGACACAAAAGTGAATTCTAAAAGTTATGTAGCTAGATTGCTGACTAAGCCTAAAGCGAATTGTTTTACTTGTTCGATCGTAAATGACAGTGCAGTGTGTCAGACTGTGTCTGGGGCCTTGTGACAGTTAGCTAGCTAGCTAACTTTGTTTATGTTAGCTTGCTAACAACATGCACAAACCATCCAAATGGCATCAGACTACATGTTTATTTTTCATTTATTTATTTATTTTAAAAAAAACTTTAAGTTAAAAAGATTGCAGACTTTATATGATCAACAATATGGGATGTATCCCTTTTCAATATGTTTTAGTTAACTAGCTAACATCGGCTAGCCTGTCGGTGACTCAAGAGGACCCAGCCAAGTTGTCGCCATAATGACCAAACCAAAATGGCTGCTCTCAGAGATTAGTTGACAGTCAGCTGGATTCGGTTTGATTAGAGCCTTCTGTATTTCAACGACTCTCTAAAATGAAACGACTAAATAAGTAGCACAGCAGCAAGAGTGAACGGTATTCATAAAACTACGGGTAAGACATTGCAAACAAATCAACTTGATATTCCACTTTATCACATACTATCTAGCCAGCATTTGTCAGCCGGTGCTAAGCTAATGTTATCCAGCCAGTTAACTGATTCCCGTGGCTAACTATTTGTTATCTAACTGGACACACTATAGTAGGACGTTCACTTGCTATCGAAGCATGGTCATTGAATGCAAAGTGGCTAAAACAAAAGTTGCACACTATCCAGGCAAAATGAATTGTCGCTCAAGCTTCTGTGTTACAGTTAGTTGGCTGAGCTAACGTTAGTATGCTAATAGCTACCTGAAGTTCGGCCCTCTCCACTTCCCAATGAGCTCTCTCCATTTCGAATCGGGCCCATTCGTGCTGGATGTAATGTAAAATACCGGGGATGGTATATTGCTGTGGCCGTGGTATGTCGTCTTGCTGCTGCCCCATCCCTGAGCCACCTCCACTACCGATTTGGGGATTAACGTTGTTATTCCCCTGCTGCTGTCTTGAGGCGGCCATTCCAACTCCTCCGCCGGGGTGTTCATCCATTTTTAAGAAGAGGAAAGTCCCAGCACAATTTGCTGCTTGAATTCGCCTCCCCTCCCCCTTTTCAGATCAGTGTTCCCGTATGAATTTGACGATGCCTTTCACTGAAATGGCTATGCGGTTGTAGTGAGACAGGGCTATGTTTTGGATTTACTCTCAGCGTAAAGATTTGTTGGCCGCCATTAGTCCAATCCTTGGAGTTGGATATGAAAGCCTCCTTACTGCCGGGGGTGGGAGAGAGAATTGTCCCGCGCTGCATGGTGGGACATACTCACCTTTTTCTTTTTTTGGGGGTCATCCAAATACATTAGGCCGGGCATGCGTGTATACAGTTAGTCTGTACAGCACAGACACATTGTGAACCAGATCAATAATAGAAATAGGATTCTATCAGGGTTTGTTTGCATGACTCAGGGAGCCATCTCATATCCAGCACTATGTTGCTGACTGCATTGTTTGCTGACTGCAGATTGGGGATCTTGACTGTTAGTTTAGCTTGGCCATAGTCCTTCTGACTGCTGAATGGGATATGTAGTTAACTGATCAGTTACAGATGCATAAACAAAAAAAAGGGGTATTACACAAAGACTTTGTGCATGATTTGCAATGACACCATTTATATATATAATTATTTCCTGTTTTGCAGATACACTGGATTTAGAGATCACAATGATCAAGTTCCTTCTGATGGTTAACAAGCAGGGCCAGACCCGCCTGTCTAAGTATTATGAGCAGGTGGACATTGAGAAGAGGCCTTCTCTGGAGACTGATGTTGTCAAGAGATGCCTGTCACGCAAAAAAGAAGAGGTCTCTCTCAATCACATTATTAGAAAAAAATGTTTGGTTTGGTTTACTTTCAGGGGTATAACACAACAGTGAGAAGACAATGCATAACTGGGGGGTTAGACAAGACAATGCATAACTGGGGGGTTAGACAAGACAATACAGGACAGAATGAAATCTAGTAGAAATTACCTAGACCTAACCTAGTCTGTTATCAGTCTGTTTAGCGATAATTCCAGTCCTTGCCACTCATTGTCATGCTAAACATTTTTGTTTGTATTTATGGTATTCTTCATGCTGAGTTAGTGTGCCACTGAGCTCATCTTGGAATTCACATTCAACTAACTATTGTATTCTATCTAGTGCTCTTTTGTGGAATACAAGGACTTCAAACTAGTGTATCGACAGTATGCTGCTCTCTTCATAGTTGTTGGTATCAGTGACACTGAGGTGAGTTCATCATTTCACTGTTAAGTGTACAAGTATTAGTGTTAACAGATTAAGGTTGAGATTGTATTATTGTGATTATACATGATTCATGGTGTGGGATGTCCTTCTTTCCCACAGAATGAGCTGTCAATCTATGAGCTGGTACACAACTTTGTTGAGGTTCTTGACAAGTACTTTAGTCGTGTGGTGAGTTCAGTCTTTTTATTCTCTACTTCAGCACATTCTTGTTGTATACTAGATTTACTTCACGTTAACTATCCAACCACCTATGCATAGCATTTTAAAGGTCAGTATTTTCTGGGACAAAAACACATTACTCTAAACTGATCGTTCCTCGTTAGAAAAGTAAATTGTTTTTCTCTCCTAACAGAGTGAATTGGATGTATCCTTTACAAATTATTATAACTTGTTTTAATCAGTTTGAGGAAACAAGTCATTGAAACAGAAGCAGGGTCTGTCTGTCTGTCCACCTTCGCATTAGGTGCTTTTCATGTGGCTTGCCAACAGTGCCATTCCAGCCCTGGCATTTAGTATGGCACTGCACAGACTGATGAAGACTACTGTCATTGTCTGAGTCTGGGCTCAGTGGGATTTCAGACTAGCCGGGGTCAGACCAGTCATAAGAATTGGAATGCAACTACAGTCAGTGGTGTTAACGGTTCACTGTTAAGTTGTCAAAGTTGTTCAACCTGACCAGTGACATGTTAATGGTGTAGCCAGAGATATCATTCTTACTAATGGAGAGTGCTCATTGAGCGGGGTAAACAAATACCCTCCTTTACACTGTGATAGGGAATAAATGAGTATTCAATATTGACTTATAGATGATTTAATGACCTTAACTCCAGCTCAGATCATGTTCAACCTGGATAAAGTGCACATCATCATTGATGAGATTATCCAGAATGGACACATAGTGGAGACCAACAAGAACCGCATCCTGGCACCTCTACTTGCTCTGGACAAGATGGCTGAGGCACATTGAGCAGTTGTTTGAACCATAGACTTAGACATCGCATCATTGTATCTGTCCAATTATGACGTCTTTAAGAGCACGGGCAGCGCCATTAAGGCCATCTCCATAATGAAGTACTCCATTTTTTTCTATGAGTTGGGAAACTGAAAGGGTGCACACTGCCACCTAGAGTGTGTTGTTTGAACAGGAATAAAGCAGAGGTTGGCGATTTACTGACACCTGCAGTTATGGAATGTCTTCTCACAAGTATAATTAATTGGCTGATTCCTCCTGGTAACCTGGATGGAATTATGATCCTTGAAGGAAAACCACCCAAAAAAGATATTTTGGTATTTGTTTCATTAGTCCATTGCTGACATAGTCCCAAAATGTTTTGCTTGTCAGCAATCAAGTTAAGATTTGTAACTTTCAAACCATCCCCATATGATGCATTTTGCACCATACAGGGATGATTTCTGTATTTTAATGCCACATTGAAAAATACGAGGTCAAACCATGGTGTCAGAGCTCTAGAAAGAGGCCAGAGTTCCCGAGTTGGATGACCGTTCAAATAGATTTTTCTCCAGTTGGAACCCCTTTTTGTTTTTAACGCACTGAAGTCCGAAATTCCTGAGTTCCCAGTTGTTTTAAACGTGGCACGAAAGTTGCATAACTTGAAAACTTGATTGCTGACAAGCAAAACATGTCAACAATGAAATAAGTACCAAAATATTGTTTTTTGGGTGAAGTTTTCCTTCACATAATTCCATCCAGGTCACCACTTCAAAGTGGTGAAAGTTCAAGGGCGGTGCCCCCTAGAGAATGATGGAGGCCGCTAGTGTCACAGGCCGTATTAGCATGGGCAACTCCATTGAGAGCTTCCACCATTTTAATGTAGTCAACTGGGTGAGACTTTCAACTTCTTTGGATGATTCCTCCTGGTGACCCTATTGAAATCATCGAGAGATCAGCCAATTGTGAAGAAGAAAATTGACTACTTCAAAATGGAGAGCCTCAATGGCACTGCCCATCAGTTCAATTGGCAGACAGATAACCTTATACAAATACAAAGATGAGTTCTCCATGAGCTGCCCATGCTAAAACAGGCTTTTGGACACTAGAGACCTCCATCTAGCTCTATGGTTTGAACAAACTAAGACTAGTGGCAAGAAAAAGTATGTGAACTCTTTGGAATTACCTGAATTTCTGCATAAATTTGTCATAAAATGTGATATAAGTCACAGCGTGCTTAAACTAATAACACAAACAATTATACATTCGTCTTTATTGAACACACCGTGTAAACATTCAGTGTAGGGTGGAAAAAGAATGTGAACCTTTGGATTTAATAACCGGTTGACCCTCCTTTGGCAACAAACTCAACCAAACATTTGAGGTTGCGGATCAGACCTGCACAACGGTCAGGAGGCATTTTGGACCATTCATCTTCACAAAATGGTTTCAGTTCAGCGATATCTGGTGTGCACCGCTCGAGGTCATGCCACAGCTTTTTTTTATTTTATTTTTTTACTTTTTTGAGGTCGAGGTTGAGGTCAGGACTCTGACTGGGCCACTCCAGAAGGCGTATTTTCTTCGGTTGTTGATTTACTTTTGGGTCGTTGTCCTGTTGAGCTTCAATTGTCAGACAGATAAAGACATTTTGCAGGAGAATGTTAGGCTAAACTTGGGAATACATTTTTCAGAATTTTATACAGAAATCCAGGTAATTCCAAAAGGTTCACATACTTTCTTGCCACTGTATTACCCTTTGGGGAAGAAATGGACACATTGCCATCCAAATGAGTTATGGACTTCATACTTGAGTTTATCAATAATAATCCATTGTATAGAATAAGTATTTTTTTTATACAGCAGCTATAGTAATAGATTGAACTGAGGTATTACATACATCTTCCCTTGGAGCTTTAATGTGCATAGCATGTTATTCAGGTCTTTTTTTTTTTTTACGTAAATAAACAAGACTTCATACTTTGCAAACATTTTAATGATTATTTTTGGAGCATACACATTTGAAAATATCTGTTTACTTCAAACTGCAACTTGAGTTAAATAAATGTTTATAATATACAAAGAAAATACAAGGGAAAGCATAGCTTGCTTTTTTTCCTTTTTAAATGTGCCTTGCACACAGAACCAGTGTTTTTGTCTCTAGCTTTGATCAAATTACACAAATGCACTCAGGGACTTTGATCCTTATAGCAGGGCAATAAACATCAAAATACACACAGTAACGAAAGGAAAAATAATAAGCATGTGCATCATGATTGTATGATGTTAGATGAAGTAAAAGGAACAAGGTAATCCTAATATTCAAACAACGCAGGCACTAGTAAAACAACCTGGTAAGGAAATGCCCAAACACTCTACAGTTAGCTCTACAGAAGCAGCTGCCCTTCTCCCCTCACATGACGCAGGGAAAGGAAGGAGGTTGACAGCCGGGTGATGGCAATCTGAAAACCCAAAAACTACAGAGAACTTGTACACAGATGCTCACAGCCAAAGTATGAGAGAGAGAGATAGTAAACACTGTAGAACATGAGGAAACTGTCTGCCCCGTCTTCCAGTTGCTCAAGCCCTTAAAGCAGCAGAGTGCCCTGGGGAGGGAGCTGTGACAAGTAAGCAGGTGGGTCGGAGGAGAGGGAAGGTGGGGGGGGCGTCCCTGGTTTTATCTGTATCACTAGCTATTGAGTTAACATGGGACTGTTTTTCAGGGGGAAAGGACAGGACGGGGGGAGATGTGGGGTTGGGAGGAGGGGGGAGAGATCTCAGAGAGCACAGCTTGTTTCTTTTTCTGCAACAAAACACAACAGGCTTCACCAGCAGGGGGGGGTTGGTCAGTCATAATGGGGCAGACGGAGCATGCTCAGTTGAGGTGGAAGCCCTTCTCCATGGTAGCCGCTAGGAGGCGCTCTCTCATGATGTCTTCAGAGGAATACTCTGGCAGCTTCAGGTAGTGCACACAAGTGTTAACAGATGGATAGCTCGAGTCTGTCGCGTCCACCTAGGGGGAACAATTAGGTTAACTGTGTTGCAGTCACAGCCCTGCTCTATAATCCCAGAGGTCTGGAGTGGCAGATTCAAGTGGTGGAGGTAGTGTCATTACAATACTATGATTTTAAAGCTGAACAGAATACATTTAATGTCAAACATTTCCCAAATTTCTACTGACAGCATTTCTGAAACATATCAACCTCATTAGGATGGCTTACTGTACTGCAAGGTTGACAAAGTTCCCTAAACTCAGCAGTGATTGGTCTCATGGAGAGCCTTACCTTCCGAACGATGGTGAGGCGTGGGTGCAGGTTGGCCAGACCACCAGGGGGCAGAGTGGAGCATCCTGTGGTGAACTGGAGGAAGGCTTTCCTCTCGTCAGATGACATGCCACACAGCACCCGCACAAAACGCAGGAACCCAGGACTGTGGAGAGGACGAGAACAGATACAACAGTTAAAAAGGTCTCTCCAGCAAAATATGAAAACAACAAGCTGTTAGATAGTGTCAGTTGATGTACTGGCGCAGCAGTACAAGGTCCCATGTTCCTCTAGGAACTAAGTAACGTTCTGGTCATGTCAGCGACTTCGCCATTTCAGTTCTTGTTATTTGAACCCCTTTTAAAACACGACCAACACCGTCAATACAAGGAGATCTAACAAACATTTTTCAAGCTGGCCAGAGTAAATTATCTAGTCTATAAACTGTAGTAGATACGAGGGCCATCATACCTGTCCCGAGTGTAGCCCAGCTTAGGCTCTGTGTAGTTCATGACGTCCTCAGATGTCCAGGAAGGAGACTGGTTTCCACAGAGGATCATCTGCACCTCCTTGTGACTGAAGGAGCTCAGCTTCTCCATGGGGAACACTCGGTTAAAACCCTCTGAGAAAATAAGTTAATTTCATTACATTCAAAATGTAGTGCGCAAACAATTTTTTGCTATGTGATTACTAACGCTAATCCGCATGTTGTTTCAATAGGCATACCTCTGAAAGCCTCCATTTGTTTCTGGATGCCAGTGTGCATAGAGAAGTCAAACATGAGCTCCACATACTCCTCGGCATTCTCCATGGTCACCATCTGGAAGGATTAACAGAGGGGCACAGGCCAGATTTAGACACCACTCATCTAACCAGTAAAACTCTAGCGGTGCAGTTCTCTACCTACCTCGTCATTTCCATTGGGCTTCAGGTCCACTGCTGAGAACCCATGCACTTTGGATGAGGGGCAGAACTGGAAATTCAATCTGGGAGAAAAGGGACTCAAAATTAGCCATGTTGAATGACAACGATACAGCGGTCAAGGATCAAATAATGAATCAGCATAATTGGAAACTGAACAGGTGAGCAAATTGTAAAAATGTACCACAAGTGATTATACGTCACCTACAAAACAATGTAATTAGCAAAAATGCCATTCCAATTCAGGATATTATCCACTGAATTCTTGACTAAATTTAAGAAGCTCTCTCAGTAATGAGTGGTGGTGGGCGCTGTGCTCACCCCAGGTCCTCTACACTAAGTGGTGGTCCAGAGCCCATGGGGTTCTTCAGCATGAGGTCCTGCAGCCTAGTGTTCTTCTCATCCTCAGACAGACTCTTGTTCCCCAGGATCAGCCTCCTCTTCACCGCCAGCTCCTTCATCTCCTTCAGGAACTTGGCCCGGTGGGGGTTGACGAGTTCAAAGTCCTCCCAGGTCAGGATGCCGTGGTACCAGGCCGGGGGCTTGGGTTTAGGGGGGTCCAGGATGAACTCGGACTTGGAGTCCTCGTCAAAGCTGCCGATGGAATAGGTGTCCTGGCTCTCCTCGGTGGACGCCTCCGACTGGATCTCTGAGAAGTGGCGGTGCTGCTCGGTAGGATCAAGGAGGAGAGGGCCTCCGCGGGATGCATAGAGCAGCTTGGACATGTTGCTCTTAATGTCACCCATGCAAAGAAGCTTGAAGAAGGGTCGTGAAATGGGCAGGTCCACCAGGCGGTTGTCCTGGATGCACTTGGCCAGGAAGACACCGAGGAAGAAGAAGAGTTTGCTGAGGCGCTCCAGCTCGTCACTGTCTTGGGGGAATGGGGCCGGGAACAGGCCGCAGGAGCGCTGGACGTAGTAGCCTGGAGGTTTGAGACCCCCACCCAGATCCACCTGATAGTACAACACACACAGTTAATCCCCAAAAATATTAAAGTGACACTGACATAGTTCATAACATCTAAACATACAGTATGTTGTTTTTGAGGAAAATGAGAACATGTAATTGCATGGATATTGTCCAAATATTACTGTTTAGGTTTTCATGTGACAGTAAAGCGGCACTTGCCTGGCGAGACTCATCGTCTGGGAAGTCGTCATCACAGAGCCAGATACCCAGGGAAGTCCTCTGGAACTCAGCTGCCACCAGAGCATAGAACTCCAGGGTGGGACCGAGGCCTGTGCCCTCCTCCCCCTGGAACTCAACCTGGGAAGAGAGACATATTGGTCAGTCAATACAAACTTTCATAGCCATGCCATTCAAATAGGGGAACACATCACCAAGCTGTAAAAAAACCCCAACATGTACATTAAGCTTACAAAATTGAAGACTATGAATTGGATGAATGAGGACTTATTTCACACCACATAGCATTATGTGGACCACTTATTCATGGCAACCAATGACAACCAATAATCTCTTCACACAGATCCTCCATTGAGCGTGCTTTATAGGCCAGGAGTAAAATGTATGTGCTTAAATCTGGCGTAATATGGTGTAATCTGGCGTGGTGTTTTACCTCCAGAACAGACTTCCTGTCGGCATGGATCTGCATGACGCTCTCAGCCCACTCCATCATCTGGTCTCCGCGGGGGACCTTGATCCTCTCGTGTTTGAGCCGGCCCACCCTGAACTCCCCAGGGTCGTCCCTCCGCACTGTGGTGGAGGGCCGTGAGCGCTCCATGGTGGCCTCCCGCCGGTTCTGCAGCCACACTATTGCCCTTGAGGACACAGGCACATACAGGGTCAGTATAGAATAAGGTGAATGAAATGGACAGCACTCAAAGAATTTATCTTCAATAATAGGCCCTGTAATATGTGAGGGAGCATAATGTTCGTTATTCAATGCAGTACAAGACCATGCACCATCTTCAGGAGAATACAGAGCGTGACAGACACGCATTTTTGTTACATGTCAAGTAGCACTAACCTGGAGGCTCCAAATGCAGTGCAGGTGAAGTACAGCTGCCGGGTCTCGAAGGGGATGAGGAAAGGACACTTGCTGGTAAGCTGCTCACACCACTCTGGGAGGGCCCCACTGGCCAGGGCCAGAGGCTCCTCTATCTGCTGGAGAATCTTTGTTGTGACCTTCTTGCTGGTGAATTCCTCAGGCGATGCATTGAATTGGAGGTCATCCACATCTAGTCATTACACAGTAGATTAACAACATGTGTCATTAAGAACACAAACAGGGGGGGTATGAAGGGGTGTAGCCATAACTTCCTGGTAGTTGTGTGTGTGTGTCCCCCAATGATGAAGAGGATACAGAGTGTGTGTTCCGAGATGTGTATCCGTACCTTCCTGGAAAGTGCGTGCGTGGGCGTGGGGGTCTCCCCCGATGATGAATAGGATACGGAGTAGCTGGAGCACGTCCTCCACTCCACAGGCACTCTGACTGGAGCCAGCCTTGGCCTGGGCCTGCTCCCTGGCCACACTCAGAATGTCACAGGTCTGCATGACACCCAGAGACCCAGGGCTCAGGCCCCCTAACCTACATCCATGCTCACAGAAGTCCTGCAAGCAATCATATGGACCGTGGTTTAAAACCGGATGTTTCCTTCAGCTCCCTGCCTATACTAACTCTGATTAACAGTGAAGACAGTAGCATAAAACTGGACAAGGCTATTTTACTGTACAATTACTGCATTCTCGTATGACAAAATAATGAAACGGAACAGATTCACAACACTGACGTCTATGGAAATCATGGTAATGCATTATCTACAGAACAGCCACAAGCCATTTAGCTAAAGAAAACAGCAACAACTGTCTAACACAAGTGACAGTCAAGCAAGAAAGAAAAGGATATCAAAAGAGAAAATAGACAGATATTTAAGCAACATCTTGATGTCGTTCTATACCTTGTATGCAGCTATGAGCTGAGAACAATTTCTGTTTTTCCTAATACTTTTATTAGTGCCGGTTAATTTCCAGTGGCGCAGGAAAGATGAGTCTGCATTCTTCTGCATGTAGGTTATCAAGTCATTCTTTGGTAATTCATCAGTGCCAAGGTATTGCTCCACATGCTCTACAGACCAGCAACCCTACAACAGGAAGAACCAAATGTTGGTCTTTCCTGATTGTAAAGTCTCAAGGCAAATAGACATGCATTACAGTAGATTGGTTTAACCACTAAAGAGGCCGGTGCAGTTACTCTAGTTACATTATGACTAATAGGGTTTTCAGTCACAGTCTCCTTGCGTCTTTAAAAGGTTAGTGAGGTATGGCTGTCTAGCTGGCTAGCTATCCAGGAAGAACATTTAGCTACACATTTGAGAACAGCCACAGAAATTCACAGCCAAGATTTGAATGGGCAGGATAGAAAGACTGAGGGGATGTGAAACCTGTCAATTACCATCTTTCTACTTTCCTTCTCTTTGTCTGAATCCTTCATTTCTCTGTACATTATCCTGCAACACAGAAAGTCGAAACATCATTAAGGAGATCAAAAGGCTATTTTTAGATTAGGTTTCACCACAGAATCACGAGGAAAAGCTAAAACAACAACCATTCAGACTTACGTATATGTGGGTTCCCAGATCCGCCGCAGTTTATCTGACTTGACGCTCCCGCTGCAGGAGAGCTGGAGGAGCTTCTGGACATAGTAAAAGATAGTACCCTTGTAGTTGGAGAGAGGTAGTTCAACTTCTCGGGTGGTTCCAAGCCCTGCCACTTTGAGGATGAGGGCGAGGTGGGGGGAGGGGGGACACTCAACCTCCTCCTGGACTTCAGAGCGAGGTGTACCTGTAGGGACAAGGAAAGACATGGAGAAAAAGCTCACCACTGTGCTCTAGAGTTCAACTGAAGCATGTGTGAAAGACTTGCCATTTGTCTAGTAATCATGTACAAAACCAAGTCCATTCACAGTCATACATATTGAACTGAATACTGTTGGTGTGGTGTGTTTACCTGGGGGAGGGATCTCCAGGTCAGTGGTCTGCTGGACGTTGGTCCGGCCTGGTCTGGGGTCGAACGCCGGGACTAAAGCAGAGAACTGGCGTTTGAGGACAAAGTCATCGTCCCAGGTTCTACGCCGACCCCCTTTGGTTTCATACTCTTCCTCTTCCTGTATAACACACGACATGAACAACCGCCATCAGCTCTTTGGGAGTGGCAGACAAGGTACTACACCCAACACAAACATGCAACACCGATATTAGACATCTACAGGATAAAGAAACATTTATAAAAACAAAACACTAACAAAAATCACATACATTAAATCACACTTCACAATCCACAGAATTTACAGACAAACTTAAGGGAGGTTCAGGCAACTATTTTTAAAAAGGGAGTACAAGCATGCAATCGACAAGTACACTATATGAAGAGAAACTGCAACAAATTTTACCCTATTAAAATGAATGTGGAAACCAAGGTTTACCCTGGACCGTACCAAAACTTCCTCATACTCTTGGTCTTCCTGATTGTCATCCTCGTTCTCATCATCATCATCATCTGGCTCAGGCAGATCCTCTTCATCATCTAACTCAGCCAATAGCGTGTTAGCGCGACAGCTGTCCAGGAAGTCTGCAGGGAGAGCACTCAAGTGTGAGGTCTCACTAGAAACAACTCTGATCATCATGCACTTCTCCGAGACAGAAAGCGCTGGCCAAATGTATGAGGAGTCAAGATGTGCCAAATGTTAACATGGATGTTAGGCAGTAGAAACACGTTAAATGTTGAAGAAGCTGAGGAGGTGTGGAGGAGGAAAGAGATGTATAATAATAGTAAGTCTAGTATAGCCTACCATAGAGGGAAAACTCAGCTTCCTGACCAGTGTCGCTCTCACTAGACGTAGAGGTCAGGCTGGTGGTCAGAGTGTTACTGAGCAACTGGCCAACCGACAAACCTGTGGTTGCCGTGGCTACATTATTGCTGCTGGTTACTATGGATGTGGACATTGTAACAGTTGAGGTGGTGCCAGTGGTTGTGAGGTTAGGAAAGCTCTGTGCACCCATGAGAGGAGAAGCTGCAAACAAACAAAAACCAAAAAATGCGATTAGTTCCCAAACAGAAAAAGAAGCAGGTATTATTTTGACTGATTCCAGTTCAAACAATGCTGGTTGTTCTTCTACCACTACACATGCTTGTCACATTCAAGCCTCGGTCAGCATCTTCTGACCACTGGAAGTCATGTTAAGTAAATAAAATGTCAACATTATAAAATGATCCACTGCTCACTATTTCTATAGCTCTATTTAAGGATGACAAAAAAAATGGAAATAAATTAATTTTAGTAATGCACTGTCAGCAAAGGCAAAAAAGGTGTTGGATTCTCCTTGGTTCAACAAGATAGCTTAATATTAGAGCAAAGACAAACAAAACACAACACAAAAGCAACAACACCACTCTTATATGTGAAGCCAGTAGTTATTCTTCTTGTCTAGATGAGTGACTGTTTTGATCCTTCCCTTTGTGTGGTGATCAAATTATCAATATTGAACACAACGCAAAACATTTTACATATATTTGCGACTTGTGCATTCACAGTACTTGTTCAAACGTGTCCTTGCAATGTAAAATTGACAACTACTCCAGGTTGTAAACATTTTATAATTTATTAATTTATTATTGTACTAGCTGAAGCTAAACTCTACTTTTATGTAAAAGTGTGACCAAATCTCAAACCCAAGTTAGAAGGCTCCTTCTACAAGTCATGCCAATCATGTTCAATAGCCGGCTGGACAGTGGTCCCTTTATGTGCACTGAAGGCTGAGGAGAACTGAATGCTGAGGGCTGTGTATCCCATGCATCCCTGGCCTGCAGACAGTATAGGCTGAATACTTACTTGCAGTGCTCATGACGTTTCGTCCCAGTGTGTTGGTGTTGTTGTCGCTGCTGCTGCGACTCAGGTTCATGTTGTTGGTGGCATTGGTGCGGGACATGTTGGGAGCCCTCCTCACAAACGATTCCATGAGGCTGGCCTCCCGTGACGACAGGTTGGGCACGCTGGCACTGGAGCTCATGGGAGCGCTGGTCGCCAGCAGAGAGCTAACGGACAGACGGGCGCTGGCCGCAGAACATAGAGGCCTCTGGGAAGCCGCCTCCTTACTGGAGGACTCGGACACGGAGCTGACGTCAGGCGAGCTGACGCTGACTAGTGCCATGGAGATGGACGTGGCGTCTACAGCCTCTTGCCTGTCCGCACCTGCTTTCCGCTCGCCGCCCTCAGCAGTTAACGTGCTGGACACGCATCCAGCCTCGGAGGACAGTACCACGATGGGCTCTTGGCCCTCTGCCCCGATGGTGCCACCACTGACCCCTAGGACCCCCCCCAGCAGGCTCTCGGCCCGGCGCTCTACCTTGGTGGAGCTGAGACTGATATCGCTGCTGCTGGCCACGCTACACACCGAGCTGCTACTGCCCTTCCGGCTTGAAGAGCTGGCCCCTGCAGCCGAGGAGGAGCCGCCCTTGTCCGGACAGTTATTTTTCACCAGGCTGCTCCAGGACTGCGCTGTGCCTGAAACAGTGGATGAGACAGGTTTGGGTGATGGCGCAGACTCAGGGTCGTACCCTGGCGCAAGCTTGAGGTCAAATTTTCCTTCAGCACCCATACGGTAAGAGTTTGAGCCACCAGCATCCCAGGTGACATCAATCCAGCCTGGAAAGGGATATGAATGTTGTGAGACCCAGCAGAGAGCAAGTCAAGACAGCAGCTCGGCTTGACACTGGACCAAATACCTTTGTTTATGACAAATGACAGGTGGGCTGAATACAGCTTCAGACTAATTCAACAACAGCAAGCCATTCTATGCAGCTATGCTGAAGCTGATAGTATGTTTAGCATATTGCTGAATAGTTAAATCAATGGCAAGTCTAATTGAGATATTGGTTGTCTTAACAATACTGTATGGTCTAGTACTTTGGTCCAGGTGAAGCAATCAGATAGAAATCATGAGTTACAGAAAATGACAAGCAAAGTAGAATTTTGCAAATGCGAAGCTAAAAGCCACCTGAGAAAAAGGAACTGAAGAATATTTTTGTCAATGTAAATATAATATAGTTGCAATGGAGTGAGTCTATTCAGTGCTTGCAAATTGTGACATCAACATGCACTTAGTTGATTGATGGAGACAATTAGTCAAAAAGTATTTAAACACATGGCTACCCAGAGATCTAACAGATAGCTTGTACAAGTACGAAAAGGTTACCTGGTACGTTGGGGGAGAGGGTTGCGCTTCAAATTAGCAAACTAATAACAAAAAGGGTATAATGGTAGTGACAGTTTTGCAAGTTTAGTGAAATGCGTAAAATGATCATGAGTGGTTTTAAAAAGACGTTCGGCATACAGAGATAGGTAATATGTGATGCTTTTCAGGCCCTTGTATTTAATAATGCGGCAGGAAGAGCAAGAGCCCAATATAACGCAGTCTAGTCACACAGCAGAGCAGTAGCACTGACTTAGATCAGCCACTAGACTGCTTTGCAGTTAAAGTGCTCTTGAAGGTTATTATTTATCCTTCATTAACAAAGAATGGCCTTGTTTCCCGATTGGATTGGAGAGGAGTAAGTAATAGGCCTGTAGCGTGAGGTCAGAAGCAGAAGAGAAAGTAGGAAAGTAACAGCCTTTAGTGGGAAAGCCATGAAAAAAAAACACTGTCCCGTTTGGAACTGTGTAGTAGCACCGGCCACCGACCACCTGTACAATGTCTTGTAAAGACCTTGTTTCTGAAGTTACTGATCAGGGTTAAGGCACAGATGTTATGTAAGCGCAAACATTATATTAGGACATAATGAACAACTACTGGTTGATTTCTTTCAGACCAACTCGACCCTCAGTATTTAACATACAAAGGTGAGACGAGAGAGTTAGTAAAAAGGAGATTTGGGTTAAAGGACAATTCCGCCAGTTTCAACCTCCTATTCATTATTTCCAGCACGATACCAGTGTCTACATATGTGAAAATGTCACGTTTCTATGCTCTGTAGTTAAAAAGGTCCTAAAAACTGCTTCTGTGACATCAAAGGGTAAGAATAAAAGTTTTTTAAAAGCCTGCAATGAGTTTCAGGCCAGAGGGAGGGAATGTTATTGCCCCCACGTCACCGCAAATCTCAGTGTTTGAAAATCACTGTTAAAATGTTTACATTTTAATTGGGTAGAACTTTTTAAACTGTATATTTTTTCCCAACAAAAAGTAGAATATGTAGACACATATGTAGACACTGGTAATGGGCTAGAGATAATGAAAACGAGCTTGAAAAGTGGTGGATTGCCCTTTAAGATGTACTAAAAGGCTCCTCAAAGCATGTAAATGCACTTGATGTTCACAATTTGTAAAAAAAAAATTAAAAAAAATAAATGGTCTACGATATTTGTATCAATGACTCCATTGTTACTAGTTTTTGCACACCCTATGTTCAATAGCCGTAGTTACGCAGCCCGATTCCTCTGAACAACTATTATAACACTCCCCACATGTGATGATGATGGGGTGACATATGGGTTTATTCTGGGATAAAGCTCTGCATTATGTCCTGCTTTAGCAGTTTAAACATGCATCATCATGTCAGTCGACTAAGTCCCTTAAGAATATTTCTTAAACCCTTTTTTCATAGAAAAACAAAAGCTTTCTATGCAAGCTGTGTGTGTGGGGGTTCAGTTCCACACACAGGGACATTATATTAGATGGTGTGGGCTTAGGCTGTAGTAGAGTTTTACCGTTATGGGCTTCTCCCGTCACCGTACCCTCTCCTGCTGGGTTGCCATCCTGGTCTCTCCACTTCCAGTCGATGCCCCGCACCACGCGCGCCCCTGGCACTATGTACTTCATCACCTGGGAGCGGAACAGACGCCTCTGCCTGCGTAGATTGGCCTCTGCCTCCTTCACTGCTTTACCTGTGGAGGGGAGAAGGAGACGGGTCAGATTGCTTGGAGTCATTAAAAGCAAATTAATAATTATTCATAAACATACTACACTGAACAAAAATATAAAAACGCAACATGTAAAGTGTTGGTCCCATGTTCCATGAGCTGAAATAAAAAGACCCCAGAAATGTTTTACGCAAAAAAAAGCTTATTTCTCTCAAATGATGTTTACATCCCTGTTAGTCAGCTTGCCAAGATAATCCATCTACCTGACAGGTGTGGCATGTCAAGAAGCTGATTAAAACAGCATGATCATTACACGGGGACAATAAAAGGCAACAAATTTGCAGTTTTGTCACACAATGCCACAGATTTTTCACATTGAAGGAGCGTGCAATTGGCATGCTGACTGCAGGAAAGTCCATCAGAGCTGTTGCCAGAGATTTCAATGTTCATTTCTCTACCATAAGCCACCTCCAACATCATTTTAGTGAATTTAGCCGTACATCCAACCGGCCATACAACTGCAGACCACGTGTATGGCGGTGTGTGGATGAGCGGTTTGCTGATGTCAACATTCTGAACAGAGTGCCCCATGGCGGCAGTGGGGTTATGGTATGGGCAGGCATAAGCTACAGACAACGAACCCAATTGCATTTTATCGATAGAAATTTCAATGCACCGTGACGAGATCCTGAGGCCCATTGTCATGCCATTCATCTGCCGCCATCACCTCATGTTTCAGCATTATAATGCACAACCCCATGTCGTAAGGATCTGTACACAATTCCTGGAAGCTGAAAATATCCCAGTTACTCCATGGCCTGCATAGTCACCAGACATGTCACCACCCATTGAGCATGTTTGGGATGCTCTGGATTGACGTGTACGACAGCATGTTCCAGTTCCCGCCAATATCCAGCAACTTTGCACAGAGTGGGACAACATTCCACAATCAACAATCTGATCAACTCTATACAAAGGACATGTCGCGCAACATGAGGCAAATGGTGTTCACACCAGAAACGGACTGGTTTTCTGATCCAGGACCCCTACCTTTATTTTTTTAAAGATATCTGTATTCCCAGTCATGTGAAATCCATAGATTAGGGCCTAATTAATTTATATAAATTGACTGATATCCTTATACGTACTCTAACTCAGTAAAATCTATGAAATTCTTGCATGTTGCGTTTATAGTTTTTTCCCCAGTATACAACCAGTGTCGGCCTCAGCAAAAAGAGTACTCCTCGCATACACAGTGCCTTCAGAAAGTATTCACACGCCTCGACTTTATCCACATTTTATTGTTACAGCCTGAATTTAAAATGGATTGAATGGAGATGTTCTGTCACTGGCCTACACACAATACTTTATGTCAAAGTGGAATTATGATCTTCAAATGTTTTACAAATTAATAAAAAAGCTGAAATGTCTTGAGTCTAAAAGTATTCAACCCCTTTATGGCAACCCTAAATAAGTTCACAAGTAAAAATGTGTTTAACAAATCACATAAGTGATTTTTGAGCAACTACCTCATCTCTGTACCCCACACATACAGATAATTGTAAGGTCCCTCACTAGAGCAGTGAATTCAGACTCAACCACAAAGGCCACAGAGTATCACAGTATGTGTCATAATACCCATAAAACCTAGCAGTCAAACAGGGAAATGGTTCCAATCGTTTTCCCACCATTCATTTTTCCCATCGGACGATTTTAGAAACACTAAAATAAGGGCCGTTTCATGTAGACTTAACCTGGCGTGACCTTTTGATAACCGTGTAAATCTCTTTAGGACAAGGTGACTTTTATCAATATAAAAGGGGCTACTGAGTGGCGCAGCAGTCTAAGACACTGCATCTCAGTGCAAGAGGCATCACTACTACAGTACCTGGTTCGAATCCAGGCTGCATCACATCCGGCCGTGATTGGGAGTCCCATAAGACAGCGCACAATTGGTCCAGCGTCGTCCGTGTTTGGCCGGGGTAGGCCGTCATTGTAAATAAGAATTTGTTCTTAACTGACTTGCCTAGTTAAATAAAAGGTTAAATAAAAAATCAATATATTATTTGCCTACATTTACCCCACAAAAATTCTGTGAACTGTCTAGTGCAAGTTTTACATTGACAATACCTGTTAGCAGAAGAGTCAGCAATAGATGACGTGCTGGAGCTTGCAGGGATTTGTAGTTTGCATGATGTTTAATCTGATGCTAATTAGCAATTTAGAATCTGAGTAAATAGAGCCAAATATATTGATAAGTCACCTTGTCCGAGAGATTTAAATGGTTATCAAAACGTCACGCCAGGGTAAGCCTACACGAAACAGCCCTTATTTTAAGTGTTTCGAAAATCCCCTAACGTGAAAATTTACAGTGGATAAACAATTGGAAGGCTTTCCCTGATTGATGGGTAAAAATAATAAAAGCAGACATTGAATATCCCTTTGAACATGGTAAAGTTATTGATTACACTTAAGATGGTATTTCAATAAACCCAGTCACTACAAAGATACAGGCGTCCCTTCTAACTCAGTTGCCGGAGAGGAAGGAAACCGCTCAGGGATTTCAGGCCAATGGTGACTTTAAAAGGGTTACAGAGTTTAATGGCTGTGATATGAGACAAGTGAGGATGGATCAACAGCATTGTTAAAATCATTAAGTGTTTTGACTGTTCTTTGACAGCACTGGTGAGAGCTTAGACCCCCAAAGAGCTAGCAGAAGTAGCAAGAACAAACTCCCTAGATGGAAGAAACTTTGAGAGGACCCAGGTGCAGACTCTTACCTAGCTGATCCTCACACACGCCGCTGACGGTGCCGTAGATCTCCAGGCCTGACAGAGACAGGTAGTGGGTCTGCCCGCTGGCATTCTTCCCCATCTGCTTGATGCGGATGTGTCTCCAGCCCTGCTTCTCCTCTTTCGAAGGGTCCAGAGGCCAGGTGGCTGTGGACCTTCGACAGGACAGGACACAAACTCACAGTTAAAATCAGACTTACAGGTTTAGGGTCCTGAGTTTTTCCTGTTGAGAATCTCCTGCCCTATGGGCCATTCTGTCTGGGACAAGGCTTACTTACCCTGGCTCGTTGAGGCTGCAGTCATCCACGTGGGTGTACAGACTCATCCAGATCTGGCCGTCTTTGGACACCTGGAACACCCAGTTCCTGAGGGCAGAGCGGCCGTACCCACGGGCATGGCGCAGGGTGTAGGCCGAGGGGATGACCCACAGGCCCAAGTCGATGGCGAACCACGCGTTCTTATCGTCGTTGGTGTGGCAGTTAAGGGCAGAGCTGTCCCGACTCAGGATGTCCTCCAGTCGGCCGTAGGGCAGGTTACGACCCTCAGAAGAGGTCACTACCACCAGGCCGTAGGCTGCTGGGTTCACCCACTCATAGGCAGTCCTGGAGACACAAAGGAAACACTAAATTAATACAAGGTTGTTTTTCTTATATTGGATCATGAGCATTAAGCTCATTATCAGGTCTTTGTACATAAAGACAATGGGAGGAGACTTACTTTGCATTGGTGCCAATCCAGTAAACTATTCCGTTCTCGTCAAAGTCATGCTGGTGTCTGAATGTGAAGGTCTGTCCCTCTCTCAGTTTCCTGACGAAGATGAAGGAGGATCTGTCAAAGTCGTACCACTGCTTGGCCACCTGGAGGAGAGAGAGACGAGATTACGTGCATGTTTGAGATTGACTACATTGCAGTCGGAATGCACAGAATCACTGATCTTCAAATCACCTTGCATACTAAATAACTTCTATTATGTGATCAAGACTAGCACCTCAACTTGCTCAAACTGATCCCCTCAAACACACCGAATGGCAGATAATGAGAGGATGAAACAGGGTTGAAGTAAAGGGGGCGGTACCATCTTGAGGAGGTACTGCTCCAGAGACTCCACGGTGGCCAGGGGCTCCATCTTCAACATGCGCCCTGTACGGTCGATCAGCGCCGTCTCCCCAGGGGCACGCTCCAGACGGAAACGCAACCTCCTCGTCAGGATCTAACACACGCACACAAAGAATGACGAATCCGTTTTACTGACCCTAAGCAATAAACAGGTAGCTGGAACAAACAAACGACTGGTCACCACCACTAACACTAGCGTGAGGTGCGGCTGGAGGAGAGACTCACCTGCAGGTTATAGGTGGAGCCTGGGGTGTCATACAGATGCAGAGGTAGCCGCTCAATGGACTCCAGGACTGCTAGTAGTTTGCGGATTAAGGCTACTGCAGGTCGGCTGAATAAGTGGGACAAACCAGGAGATGAGCCACTAACACTTTATTTAAAAGAAATATATATAATAACTTATATTAAAGTCCAAATTATTAGATTACCTTTCATCATCTTCGTTTTCACTGAATGCAGTTTTAAATACATTTATCCTTTCCATTAATGGTTTACAATCATGTTTCATGTCAAGTTCAACACTCTGAAAAAGAAAAGAAAAACAGGAATTGAGCAGGAGTTGGACTAACGACACAAAATATTCAGATTCAGGAAGTTTTATTGTCCCAACATTGAGGAAGTTGGACGCCCAGACAGTGTTGAGAACAAGACTAAGCAAGGAAGAGAAATCTGCAGACCAAATGGATTCCTATATAGTGCACTACTGTTGCCCAAAGGGCCCTGGTGAAAAGTAGTGTACTATATTGGAAAAAGGGTACCATCTTAGACCACATCCAAAATGCCTCAACCATCCATTGATCCTAACCTACTTACATTATTAAGGACAGTAAAAAGTGCTTGAACGAGGCCACTGCTGCACATTTCATATGGGGAGATGGTGTTTTCATCCTTGAGAACCACAATCAAGTTTTCCAGAGCCGTTTTCATCAGGTCTCTCCATGTGTTCTCTCCCTCGATACACTGCAACAGACAAAGCAGTACATTTAACTTTCACCGTGCCATCAAACCTGTCTCCTATAGCTTCAGACAGAACAACCAAGAGAACAAAAACTCCATGTCAGAGTAAGTCAAATAAAAATCTACTCAATCTTATCATTGTAGCGATTTCACTGTAAAATAGTACTGAGTGCTGTTGTGCGAGTGTTCCAAGGCAATTCCCTCACCCCCGTCTGTTGGTATGCATAACGTTATCGGATTGTGATATAAATGAGGTTAGAGTTGATGTGCTTCTGAGTTAGTACCTGTCTGTTGGTATGCAGCTCCCAAGCAGACTCCAGCTGGGTGGCGATGTTTCTCAGGGTGACCACCACCCCCCTGGGCATGCTCTCCACCGCCTTGAAGTGGTCTTCATACAGGTCTCTGGCCACAGTCTTCACCTACATTTAGATTTTACATTTTAGCCATTTAGCAGACGCTCTTATCCAGAGACACTTACAAATCCAGCGCATTCAACTAAGGTAGGCAAAACAACCACATAGCAAAACACAGGAACAGACAGGGAGGAGATCTAGTCTCACTGGGCAAAGGAAAGACTGGGGGGTAACTACAGTATCATAGAATCTAAAAGAATGATATGACGGCTTAACAACTAGATGGGTAATATGTCATGCGTTCTAAAGCAAAAAGACAATCTGTGTCCCTGTCAAAAGAGACAAAGTTAACTTCTAAATTCAGGGAGTAGGAAGCTGGCTTTAGAGAAACAAAAAAAATAAAAAATACTGGAAAACACTGAACAGCAGACTGACGTCACTGCTAGAAAACAAAACATCCACCTTCTGTTTTGTTTTCTCCAATTTGGATTTGAGCTTCCTTCCTCTCTTCCCAGTCCAGCCGGTAACAAACTCTGACCCTGTACAACGCAAAACAAACAGAAAAGGAACTATTAGAAAGACAATCCCCATAGAATGCAAACCAGACTAGGAACTGGTGCACTTGATGGCTTTCCCCTGGCCATCACCACCTCCCCTCATTCTAGCAGAGGATATCCTTACTATTGATTTACATTTTCCTTATTTAGAAATATGCATTTCTAAACGATTTAGGAACACTTAATTACAGAATGAAATACAACATGAATTCTATGACCTATATGCACTGAAGTCCAAACCAACTGACCTAGTGACGTTTCAGCGGTGAAGGAATGCTTGGTGCCCCTATTGGACTCGAACACGAAGCCGGGCAGGTCCTCCTTGAGGATGGTGGCCTGCTGCCCGTCAGAGTTGTGGATGGCGATCTCTCCCTCCTTCAGGCAGGTCAGGGACCAGTTCCCCACCGTCAGCTTGGTGGGACCCAGGGCAGACAGGATGGGCTGGCTGGCTGTCACAGGCTTCACCTGGCTCCGGGCACGCTGCAGCTTCTCCAGAAACTCACTACGACTCTCTGGGTGGGAAAACAAGGATATGATGATGTCGTCGTTAGCACATTAGACAAATTGGAACATGTTGATGTTGGTTGCGAAATCACCAGTATAATACTGTTATTCATTCATTTAAAACTGCATGTACATAAGTGGAGGGAGCTCATACTGGCCTTATGTCCCAAAGGAGACGAAGAGGAATAAGTAGCTAGTTGGGGGAAGTTCAAGTCATAACAGTCCAGGTATGTAGCTAGGTCTACCTGAGCTGTCGGAGCCTCCCTCGGGGCTGCCGCTGGAATACATGGTGGCCAGCTTGCCGTCCAGGATGAAGCGGAACCATCCGTTGGAGCCGTTGGAGAGCTCCAGGGCTGCAGCGTCGCTCCAGATGTACAGGCAGTCCCTCCCCCTGATGACGGACCAGTCACGCCAGTGGTAAGGCTTCCCCTGCTGCACCTCTTTGGCTTCCTCCTGGGGCTCGTCCTCCTGGCAGGACAAAGAGACATACATTTACATTTTAGTCATGAAGCTGACACTTATCCAGAGATAGACTTGAATGATACATTTATATAATAATACATTTGTAGAGTGCTTTTCATTAACATACAGACATCACAAAGCTCCATCAGTGCATATTTGGTCTGACTGCAATGTGGTGTTCTTATTTCACCTTCTCTGGTTTGGACTCCTCCTCGTTCTCGTCGTCTGAGGTGGGTCCGGCCAGAGTGGACACCTTGTTGATGACGCCCAGCCTGGCCAGCTGGTCCAGGAAGACGTCTCCTCCCTTGTCCACCAGGTCTCTGATGATCTGCAGGGCCAGCAGGTGACCGTCATCATCATCCTGTGGAGGAAGAAAGACACCGCAGTTAACTTAGCCTCCAGACACAAGCACTGTGGATGAAACCTGGTGCAACTAGAGAGCTTGACAGGCATCAGGTCAGTGGTGGACGGCATTGTTAACAGTGGTGGGTCACACACACACATCTCCTAATCCAGCAGTGGAACACACACAAAGGGATGGATGTCGTGTATTGCCTTACCTCCTGATCCAGCACGGTGGCGGTGATCTCCACTAGCACGGTTGGCAGGTTGTGACCGGCGTCAGAGTAACACACCTCCTTCAGCAGCACCTCACAGCTGTAGTGGATCATCTTCCTGATCAGAGCCAGGCTAGCTTTCCTGGGGGGGGGGGGGGGGGGGCATGTGTTAATGGCGTTGTGTCAATGTATTTGCATATATCCCTACTGAAATGAAAATACATTCAGGCGCTTAGTCATATAAATAGTATTATTAGTATTATTAAATTCCTAAGTGACCCCAAACTTTTGAATGGTAGTGTACATCTATGAGCTTAGACAACTTATACAGTAACAAGAGCATTTTGTCTTGTGTGGGTGGGAGGGAGAAGTATCAAATGTGTTTGAGTCAATCATCCTAGTCATTGGTAACATTCTAATGATTTTATGTTGCATAGAACACACTGGTAACGTTACAGTACATTTATATGGACCTTGGGTCGATTGGTCAAATGATTCTCAAAGTCACCTAATAGAAGGTAGCATGGTTTGCTGAAAGGTTTGTGCAAATACTGGTAGCAGTCTCTTCAAGTAGATTGGGGCCATCTCTGGGTCTCCTTTGGGTTCACTGCCCTCCTCCTCCTCCTTGTTCGCATCTTTCTTCTTCTTGTCCTCTCCTTTGTTAACGGGGCACATCCAGTCTCCTACAGAACAGAACACAACAGGTTGTCACATAACCACTGTCCTTGTTTTCAGATAAAGAACATGATATGGGTCACTCATAACCAAGGTTTTTTACTGACAGTCGGTTAACCCAGCTGCTATGTCCGTTTGTTGCGGTGGTGGAAAAAGTACCCAAATGTCATACTTGAGTAAAAGTAGAGAACTTAGAAAATGACTCAAGCAAACGTAACCCAGTAAGATACTAGTTGAGTAAAAGTATTTGGTTTTAAATATACTTAAGTATCAAAAGTAAAACTAAAAGTATAAATAATTTCATATTCCTTATATTAAGCAAACCAGATTGCACCATATTCTTGTTTTTTTAATTAACAGATAGCCAGGGGCAACACTTAGACATAATTTACAAATGAAGCATTTGTGTTTAGTGAGTCACTAGATCAGAGGCAGTAGGGATGACAAGGGATTTTTTCTTGATAAGTGGGTGAATTGGACCCGTGTCCTGCTAAGCATTAAAAATGTAACGAGTACTTTTGAGGGTCACGGAAAATGTACGGAGTAAAAAGTACATTATTTTATTTAGGAATGTTGTGAAGTAAAAGTTGTCAAATATAAATACCAAAAAAAAATACTTTAAAGTATTTATACTTCAGTACTTTACACCACTGGTTTGTTGTTTGCTCGTTGTTGTTTCTATGTATATGTAACTTCGAAATCATTTCCTCCTCAAGGACAACAATAAACGTCAACCAATCAACTCCCAAATCAAATCGAAAATCATTGGAAGGTGTGATTATGTTCATATTTTATAACTCACCAGGAGACTGGAGGATGGCTACAACCTCACTGTGGCCACGCTCCCTGGCTTTATCCAGGGGAGTTTTCCCATCTTCATCTCGGAGGTCAGGGTTGGCTCCATGTCGCAGTAGAGTCTAGAGACACAGACAGCGATACTTACTAAGGAAACATGCATAGGGTCTAACTGTACACTATTTACACAAAAGTATGTGGACACCCCTTCAACTTTGTGGATTCGGCTATTTCAGCCACACCCGTTGAGTACACAGCCATGCAATCTCCATAGACAAACATTGGCAGTAGAATGGCCTTACTGAAGAGCTCAGTGACGTTCAACGTGGCACCGTCATAAGATGCCACCTTCCCAACAAGTCAGTTCGTCAAATTTCCGGTCAACTGTAAGTGCCGTTATTGTGAAGTGGAAACGTCTAGGAACAACAGCGGCTCAGCCGTGAAGTGGTAGGCCACACAACGGGACCACCGAGTGCTAAAGTTTTTTTTGTCTGTCCTTGGTTGCAACACTCACTACTGAGTTCCAAGCTGCCTCTGGAAGTAACGTCAACACAAGAACTGTTCGTCGGGAGCTTCATGAAATTGGTTTCCATGGCCGAGCAGCCACACACAAGCCTAAGATCACCATGCGCAATGCCAAGCGTCGGCAGGAGTGGTGTAAAGCTTGCCGCCATTGGACTCGGGAGCAGTGGAAATGCGTTCTCTGGAGTGATGAATCACGCTTCACCATCTGGCAGTCCGACGGACTGTGTTTGGCAGATGCCAGGCGAACACTACCTGCCCCAATGCATAGTGCAAGCTGTAAAGTTTGGTGGAGGAGGGTTAATGGTCTGGGGTTGTTTTTCATGCTTCAGTCTAAACCTCTTCATTCCAGTGAAGGGAAATCTTAACGCTACAGCATACAATGACATTCTAGACAATTCTGTGCTTCCAATTTTGTGGCAACAGTTGGGATAGGCCCTTTCCTGTTTCAGCATGACAATGCCCCTGTGCCCAAAGCGAGGTCATTACAGAAATGGTTTGTCGAGATCGGTGTGAAAGAACTTGGTCGACACAGAGCCGTGACCTCAACCCCATCGAACACCTTTGGGATGAATTGAACTATGAGCCAGGCCTAAATGCACAACATCAGTGCCCGACCTCAATAATCCTTCCCGCAGCAATGTTCCAACATCTAGTGGAAAGCCTTCCCAGAAGAGTGGAGGCTGTTGTAGCAGCAAAGGGGGACCAACTCCCTAATAATGTCCATGATTTGGAATGAGATGCTTGATGAGCAGGTCTCCACATACTTTTGGTCATGTAGTGTATTTCCAAACAACATATAGAGAAGGATGGAGTGCCGTGCTCAATTTACATTCATTGAAATCAACATAAACCAGCGCCCAACATTCCGGCTCCTGGGCCTTTGTCAATGGATGTTGGTCAAAAACAGAGCATCAGAAGATATTTCCTATGAGGGTTAAAGAGAGCATAGCTACCTTTGCTACTTGAGGCCGCCCGAAACAGGCAGCGTAATGGAGGGAGGAGGACCTCTGACCTCTGTTGACATCAGCACCTCTCTCACACAGGAACTCAACCTGGGACACCAACCACAACAAACAGCAGCTATTCAACATGGTCCAGGCAAAGGAACACTTTTAAAAACATTGAAACAGCAAATAGAAATGTATGTTTCTTATGAAAACTAGTCCATGCAGTCCTTCCTAGTCTGTTTTCTTCTGTTTGGAGCCTAATGAATACAAGGTGTTTTGTAAGACAACGTGATAGACCTGTGTTGTGGTCTGGTTTCGAGGTGACAAACAAGCAATTATTCAACCAAACCCTAGTAGTCAGGCTGCATTAGGCCACATTATGGATACACACCATTCATTCATGTTTATGCTGCTGTTTGTTGCTATGGACACCTATTGTCAGAGCCTTGAGCCCTTCCTGGTTGTGAACAGCTTTGTTCTTCCAGCTCAACAGGGAGGAGATACTATCCTTCATTTCCTGGGCACAATGAGCCATTCTGTTCTGTTCTCATGTATAATGGCCGCCATAATGTACAGGGTAAACTATTACAATTACCCTGTAAAGAGATGGAGGGATACAGACTCAAGTCTAAAAATAATAGCTAACATCTTACCATTTCCTGTGTGCCAAACGCAGAGGCCCAGTTCAAAAGAGTCTGCCCAACGTCATCCATGAAATTCACTTCAAAAGCTGAAACACGGGAATCATTTCGGGGAATTGACAAAGCGTGCACGCCATCATAAACATGATACATCTACCATTATGCAAACAAAAGGCTGAAATGAATGAGGAAAAAGGGCACCATTCCACCTGATTGGACAAGCTTCCTCTGCCACAACCCCCTGTAGCCTCCAGACAGAAACACCACATGGTGATAATAACAAAGGTATCTTTTGGTTATCACTACGGCAACATCCTCCAGGAACAATAAACAACCTGATATTTACATTTAGTTATTAAGAAGAGGAGGAAGAATAAAACATAGGATGTCAGCTTCCCAAATGGTGCCCTATTCCCTTTATAGTGCATAACCTTTGACCATATATCCACCCACCCCCGGTGTCGATTGCGTCGATGAGCGCATCTGTGTCTTTGCTGCGGATACAGTCGATGAGCTGTCGGTGGGAGCGCTCCCCGGAGCTGTCCAGCCGCCGCAGGCCCGGGATGCGTCCTGTGGTGCCAGCGGTGGATTTGGGCAGAGCCTTGCGGCCCTCAAACAGCAGCACCAACAGCAGGTCCACGAGACGCATGGTGTCCAGAACACAGCGTTCATCCCCCTGCAGGGCACTCTCCATTGAGTCAGGCAGCGCAGAGCGCAGAAGATCCTACACACACACAGGAAACACACAGGCGCGCACACACACAGGGAGGAGGCAAAACAAAAACACAGCTGGAAATTATTACCCCAATTCATTATTCTCCTATGCTAGCCATTCTCACTTCCTCATAGCTCTCATTACAATACAGCGCTCGTCACTGAAATATTCTGAAACTGGATGCTTTCCAAGTTTTTTGTTTGTTATTACCGTTAGCTTTTAAGATATTGCAGTTCATACATTAACATTCTGTGCCAATAAAATTGTTTTGGAATAAATTATGAATTCTTACTAATACAGAAATGTGTCCCAGAGGGCACATAACACCAAACACAGCTACCAATTTGGCAGCAAATTAAACTGCAATAATTTGTCAAGAAGGCTAAGGACTTCATTTAAAAAGCATTCTAATAAAACTCCTCCCAGAGTGTAGTGCCTTTGAGATTTGGGCTGGTCCTTGAAGATTACATTTCAGAAAGGGTATATTGGACCAATTTGTTTTGTAACTGTGTATTTTTTTTTTTAAACAAGACCAAATGTAAAATGTCCTTACATGGGTGACGAGGGGAGAACCTCTGCACAGGGTGGAGAGCAGGCTGACGATGGTGGACACCTGGTTGCTGAGTTTGGAATCAGCGACTGTGGGTTGGGCCCCAGTGGAGGTCCGGCCTGGCTTACTGGTGGAGGAGGGGCCGGAGACCGTGCCTCCTGCAGCAGCCATCCGGGACAGCAGCTCTTCTGTCAGCCCGTGCTTGGCCAGAGGCGCCGGGTCCACCCCTCGACGGGTGAAGCGGTCCGCCAGAGAGGCGAAGCAGCGAAGAGCCCCGTCAGACACCTGTGGATCAATGGGTTGCATTTTAAATCAATAACAATGGAATCAACCAGACCTTTGAGCTTCTTTCCGATGATAATTGAGTCGATTTATATACTACCTCTCCAGAACATCAAAGTATTTATATGGTAAAGGGAAAACTCATCCATCCACCACCAATGTGTCCCCCCACTGATGACTCTTGAGTGGGTGTTCTATTCACCTGGTGGTCCTCGTGTTTGAGTAGGCTGGAGAGGGACTCCACACAGGTCTCCAGAGAGGAGTCCTGGGGCTCCATCTTGCTGCACAGGCGAGACACCACAGCCATGGCAGAGTGCAGGGTGTCCTTATGGACCAGATGACCGCTGTCCCGGATGAAGCTAAGCACACAGTTCAGACCCCCAGCCTCAAACACTGCTCCAGACTCCCTGGTACAGATCAGCTCCAGCACCTGACAAATGACAAACACAAGTTCAGTCAACAAAATAATACATTCATTATTGATTATTTACGGTGTTATTTTATGGTGTGTGGTCAATCTCACTATGGCCTGTACACAGCACCCGACTACTTTTGATAGTGAGCAGGTTCTCTATTATTCTACAAACATAAGCCCTTCCTCAAACAGATATACTTGTTGTGTACACTACAGATAGAGGAAATATGACCTGCATATTCAAGACTTCATTTGCATCTTCTGATTTGAATAAAACGTCTCCGGTAAAAGGGAAAGAACGTTCTCTTGCGTAAACAGTGAAAGGGAGCCTGAAGCCACCAGTTGATCACATGAAAAATGAAAAAGGCAAGGGGCATAATTGAATAATGTAGAACCAAAAACTAGATCTCCACACTGGTATGATGTTCCCTAACTGAGTCTTCGTCAGGAGCATTTTCGTAATAAAAAAAGCATACCTTGACACACTGCTCTGCCAGGTCTCTGCTGGTCCTGTTGTTGAGCTCCACCACCACCAGGCGGTTACACAGTGCCTTGATAGCCCCCTCCACGCCAACGATCCTGCGGGTGCACTCAGCCGACACGTCCAGGTAGTATGTGATGGCGCGGGCCGTCACCTCCAGCACGTTGTCCGGAGCGCTCTCGTCCAGGAAGATCTTACACAGGGCTGGGAGGAAGGTGCGTGGGGGACACCTGGGAGAAGAGGACAGAGGACATTTTTTTTACTTTTATTTATCCCATTAGAAGGAAGTTAGAAGACCTCTTACGTACCTCTTGAATGACATATAAACAAGCAGCTGTGCATGACTCATTAATCACATAAAATGAGTTGTTGTTTTGTCATTATACACAGTTTGTATAAGCACTGCATTGTCCTCAACAGTATGACAACAACTTGGGATGTTTGAGAGATGTTTGTGAGCCCAACAGTTGACATTTGTGAGATCAACAGTTGAATGTGTGTCTGTGACTCACGTCTCGAAGCAGCGGTCCACATTGTCAGACATGAGCAGCAGCATGCAGAGCTGCTCCAGGGCAATCAGCTGCATGTCCCTCTCATCTCCCTGGCCCATCTGGAGCCACTCCAGCAAGGTGTCTGGGTCCACGTCCGCCATGATCACCCCCCTGCTACAGCTCCCTATCTGGCACCTAGCCCAATCACTGCTGTGGGCTGAGCTGGGGACTCATCCGCTGGATGGCGAAAACACTGATAGGTCCAATCACTGCTCCCTCCCGTGTGTCATGAAGTCCTCCTTCACCTGGGGGAGGAAGGGAGACAGAGGGAGGGATGGGAGAGAGAAGGTAGAAGGAGAGAGAGGTAGAGAAAGCTGGCATTTAGTTTAATCATGGCTGCCTCAAATTTGCAGTTGCCAATGGGATTATGTTGGGCAAGTCAGAACAACAAAGGTTTGTCTCTAGTTTATGTGTAACAGCTGAAACATGGTAATTGGTATAAAGAACTAAACAACAACCGTGACCTTTCCTCTCAGGAAAATAAGTGGGGCACAAAACCTGTTCTCCGGCTACTGTATGTAGAGTGGAGGTAGCATCTCAACACAATAGTGAGATCAAATATTTTCAGTTGGGGGGTGAACTACATTGATTAACAGCAGAACAGTCTCCTTTGTTAGAGCCTGGATGGCTACAGGCTAAACAGGCTTGGGGCATATCATCTTATCAACAGATTAATCACAAATTGACAGAGTGCTTGAGCTTTCTATGACTCTAGCAACCCAAGAGGTTGTATTGAGCTATTGTGTCGGATTTTGGCCTAGGTTCCATTTGCTTTGAGATACAAACAGAATGTCCAAAAAAGTATTGTAGGTAGGTAGAATTGATCCATCTTTCATTATTTACAGTCTGACAATAGAGACACTAATTAAGCCTATGTGCAGACATCTCTTCACTAAAGTGACATGATCATCATTATTATAGTACCTAATGTCACAAATATCGCCATAAAGGAGAGCAAATATGTTCAAGTCAGCAGTTCTTTAAAATAGGCCTATCTAGCTAGCTAGTTAGATCATGACTTGGTTCATTTTTACTGCCACTGCAGGCCAGCTAACGTTAGCTACATGACTAAGTTAGCTTGCTACTGTTAGCTACCTTTGCTACTGTAATTGACAAGCTACTGACGTTGCAGTTGTGACAGACAACCTAGCTAGCTAAAAAGTGGCAGTATAAAAATCGTACTGTATGTACAAACAAGCTAAACTGCATAGTTAACTAACATAAACAAGCTACCAGTTGCTAGCTCTAGATAAGGCCCCACCGTTACTGACCCGCTAGCTAGCCCAGCTCTATCAGCATAGCCATCTGTCCACGAAGACACGTCATAACGTTGACCAGTTAGCTACATTATTATCTGATGTTGTTCTTCCATAAACTGTCTTTTAGTACTGTAGTCAGTTACGTTAATGTAGTTCACTTTTGGCTATTTTTAGCTAAATTAACTAGCTAGTTAGGGATTGTTACGTTTGTTAGCAAGTAACTGGTAACCGGTTAAAGGCTTTTGCCAGTAAATTCTAATATATTAAATACGAGTTAGCTACTTCAAGCTAAGTGTGTGGTGGGAGGGAATCTAAACATAGCGGACTGTATAGAAGTACGCCAACAGGCAACATTGTGTTTTTCTGGTTGATCTCTGCATATCAGTTTTAGCCAACTGGCTACAACAAGCTAATGTTTGTCAATGTAACTAACGTTATCTAACAGTTAACTCCTAACGCTGTTCAGATTAGCTAACGTTAACTGGGTGTCTCGCTAGCTAGTTGTCTAAAATTAAACAATTACATTACAAGCAGAAAATATTTACTAACTAACATGCATATTTTGAGAATTGGAAAATACTGAATAGTTCAAACCACGGTCGTAATAACAGCTACAATGTTATAATACATGGCCTGACCATGAACACATAATCCGCGAGGCTTCAGTTCCAGGAGAGCCCAAGGCCGCCACAGTTCCGTCAGTCACAACACATAGGAAAAATTGGGTCGCTTGGTTTACAGCACCAACATATCAGATAATCACTCACGGTCTTTCAGCAGATGACGAGAAGAAAATGACGATCGATCAAACAAAATAGTATGTAGAGGAACACGCTAACCTAAGAAAAAACAGCTTAATTCCTAGGTATTTTTACCGAGACATTAAGGTCAAAGTGGACGGTAATGCAATACACATCCGAGCGAAATGGAGAGCCGTTTCGTTAACACAGTTGGCTCTCCGTCGTATGTATCACGAGGCTACGAAGTGTCCTAGTGTATACTCCATTCACAGTATGGAAGGCGGCGCTACAATACGTAGAAAAGCACAGACCACATTTCCATAATTACTTTATGTAAACGATGGACCCCACTGTGGCCCCCCAACATTCTAGGGTAACTATCTTCATTGGGCATACTCAAATTGGTATCATTCTTGAATGTTACAGTCAGTCAGAAAAGGCTAAATACATGCATATGGTGTCATAGACAAATGAAGCAATGATTAAAGGAAATGTATGCTTTACTCATAACACTGCCATTAGAAAATGTGTTTATTTAACCAATATTTTCATTTGTACAGTTTACAAAATAAAATGACAGGTTACATTACATACAGACTAGTATTTTATAGTATCCTCACAGCTACAGTATGAAAGTGCCAAACAGCCCGAGCAAAAGCCAAGCTGAAAGCTGAAACCTCTGTACCAGGTTTGTTATTGCAGAAACTCTTTCATTTGTAGCGTTAACTTTCTGAACCGTCATCCCATGATTGACATCCATTATCATACTGTCAATTCTCTTTTCATTGCATTTGATTGATATTGACACTTGCATCCATTTCATAAATCCCCATTCTGATCAGTGTCCCTTTAAACCAGAAATGGATTTAACATACATTCTTCCACACTCAGCCATCCAGGATACTTTTGTATGGTAACTTAACATGAACATTGATTAAAAACAAAGAGGATTATGATAGTAATGATAAAGTAATGCTGCTAACTGACTACTTGCTAACTGGATCCCTATGCAGCCCTTTTTAATGTACTCAGTGACCATAATACAGTACTAAGATTATGACCATTATAATGTTAACTTCATAACGTTTTGATTGCTGGCTGGGCATGTAGCTACAACATTAAACATTATGTTAAGTGCAATGCCATTTCAAGAACATCAGTGCAGTGATTATATTGTTCTGTGGACACACTGCTCTGTAGACAGTTGGTTTAGTCTTAAACAAAACAAAAAATACTATTCAGTACATGGTAGTTTACATTGCTTTTCCTGTATATTGCCATGGCAATTCAAACCTAAGTTGTGTTGGAGAATAAAGTTCCTGGAGCGTTTTATTTTCCATCAACACTTCCATTATGACAGTAAATGTATATGTATGCTGCATCTCTTTCAGCTTACGTTGCAGAATGTCATACATACACACTTTACCTGTCAAAAGTTTTAGAACACCTACTCGTTCAAGAGATTTTGTTTTGACTATTTTCTACATTGTAGAATAATTGTGAAGATATCAAAACTATGAAATAACACATATGGGATCATGTAGTAACCAAACAAGTGTTAAACAAATCTAAATATATGTTATATTTGAGATTCTTCAAATAGCCACCCTTTGCCTTGATGACAGCTTTGCACACGCTTGGCATTCTCTCAACCAGCTTCATGAGTTAGTCACCTGGAATGCATTTCAATTAAAAGGTGTGCCTTCTTAAAAATGAATTTGTGGAATTTCATTCCTTCTTAATGCGTTTGAACCAATCAGTTGTGTTGTGACAAGGTAGGGGGTGCTACAGAAAAAGACAAAGTCCATATTATGGCAGGAACAGCTCAAATAAGCAAAGAGAAATGACAGTCCATCATTACTTTAAAACATGATGGTCAGTCAATCCAGAAAATTTCAAGAACTTTTAAAGTTTCTTCAAGTACAGTCGCAAAAACCATCAAGCGCTATGATGAAACTGGCTCTCATGAGGACCACCACAGGAAAGGAAGACCCAGAGTTCCCTCTGCTGTAGAGGATATGTTCATTAGAGTTACCAGCCTCAGAAATTGCAGCACAAATAGATGCTTCACAGAGTTCAAGTCACAGACATCTCAACATCAACTGTTCAGAGGAGACTGCGTGAATCAGGCCTTCATGGTCGAATCGCTGCAAAGAAACCACTACTAAAGGACACCAATAAGAAGAAGAGACTTGCTTGGGCCAAGAAACAAGCGCAATGGAGATTAGACCGGTGGAAATTTGTCCTTTGGTCTGGAGTCCAAATTGGAGATATTTGGTTCCAACCGCCGTGTCTTTGTGAGAAGCGGTGTGGGTGAACGGATGATCTCCGCATGTGTATTTCCCACTGTAAAGCATGGAGGAGGTGTGATGGTGCCCTGCTGGTGACACCGTCTGTGATTTGTTTATAATTCAAGGCACACTTAACCAGCATGGCAACCACAACATTCTGCAGCGATACGCCATCCCATCTGGTTTGGGCTTAGTGGGACTATCATTTGTTTTTCAACAGGACAATAACCAAACACACCTCCAGGCTGTGTAAGGGCTATTTGACCAAGAAAGAGAGTGATGGAGTGCTGCATCAGATAAACTGGCCTCCACAATCACCCGACCTCAATCCAATTGAGATGGTTAGGGATGAGTTCGACCGCAGAGTGAAGGAAAAGTAGCCAACAAGTGCTCAGCATATGTGGGAACTCCTTCAATACTGTTGGAAAAGCATTCCAGGTGAAGCTCGTTGAGAGAATGCCAAGAGTGTGCAAAGCTATCATCAAGTCAAATGGTGGCTATTTTGATGATAATATAAAATATATTTGTATTTGTTTAACACTGTTTTGGTTACTACATGATTCCATATGTGTTAATTCATAGTTTTGATGTCTTCACTATTATTATACAATGTAGAAAATAGTAAAAATAAAGAAAAACCCTTGAATGAGTAGGTGTTCCAAAACTATTGACCGGTAGTGTGTATGTGTCCGTGTGTGTGTGTATACATACATACTGCCTCACTACTTAATATGATGACAGCCATTCAAATGATATGTAATCTAACACAAAACTAATAATGTAGACATCCAAGCATGTAGATGCCACGCAAAGTTTAGACGTGAATACAAATTATATGGTTAGAAGTGAACTAATGTTTCCCCTCACTGATTGAACAGGGGTGTATTCACACAGAAGAAAATGGGCCGAAACGTGGAGGGACCTACCGGAATTTCTCCTTAAGAAACACTTGTTTTTGTTTTCTGTTGCAAAATGTTTTGCTATACTTTGCACTAATGAATACACCCCAGATGGGCTACGACTCCAACCCCAGACCTTTGCTGTCTGTAGACATACCAGCAGCATTTGAGTTCCCTGGCTAGGAATCTGCGTCCAATGATAATTGTCTTTACTCTGTTGTCATTCCCTCATAGAGGTTAAACAGTTAAAATGAACACCTATTGTACCATGAAATTAAACTTAACATCCAAAACTTAATTTTGACTGCCTGCCAAACTAAAATGATGAAATACTGCACTGTCCTGTCCTTGATCTGTGCCTGGCTTTAGTGATTATTACAATCCTAATGCGGTAAGTATGCTACTATGATAACGACACTATAATATAACGTGTGGCTGTTTCTTGTCCGCTCACGATAACTAAGCATTAATTTCAGGACATAAAGGCTCACAGAAAATTGGTCTTGAGTTGAATGCTGGGCGAGGTCTTGCTGGGTACTTGAAGTTGTGTGGCCTTGGCGTTGACACTCTCCTGGTTGCCCTTTACAGCAGCCTCCAGCCTGGCTTTCATGTGGGGTGAAGAGGCCATGAGGGCCTTGAAGACGGACGAGTGCTGGGGGCCGATGCGCATCAGGTCCTGCAGGGCTGACTCATGCAGGGTGCGGGCGGGCGCGGGGGTAGAGGACAGGGCATTCTCATCCAGTAGAAAGGAGATGAGGATGGGAAGGAGAATGGCCACCAGCTGGGGACCTGGAGGTCAAAACACAACCCGAATATGACCTCATCATGGGACAGAGATAGAAAAATTGGAAAGGAAAATAACCCAATCCAGATTTTATACTCATGGTCTATCTAGAAAAAGACGAATAATCTTCACCACTCGAATGACCACAGCAATCAAGAGTCTGAGGTAACCTAGCCTACTCACGGTGCATCTCGTCGGCAGCGAACACCAGAGCCTCTAGGGCCCTGACTCCATCCTGGATGGCCTGGAGCTCTTTGGAGTTCTGGGGCCTCCTCCTCTCCACCCCCTGCAGGTGTCCCACCACACAGCTCCCCAGGCCCTGGATGAAGGGCACCGCCACCCCTGTCTTGCTCTGGAACACTGACATCAGCAGCTGGTAACTCCTGCTGAGCACCTGAGGAAGCGTAAAGGTGTAGAATCAGCTGTGGATACAGCCTTTAAATATGCTAATTATTGGGAAGAACCTCTTGGCATTGAATGCTTGAAGAGAATGTAATACTGAGAAACGTTGAACAGTAACTTGAAAAGTTGAATATTTAAAATACTTTTAGTCATCATAAAGACAGTGTGTCACCAAGGACTCCTAAAAAGGTGTTTCTTTCCCTCAGTTTTGTATTTTGTTTGAACTACTTAGTGCTGACTTACCACAGGGTCCTTAGACTCCAGGCTGGCTTTAAACTTGTCTATGCAGCGTGTCTGCAATGGCTGGGCTGTGGTGACCTCAGGACTGGCAGTCAGCAGGAAGATGGTGAGAGCTGTCAACAGACTGACCTCATCCACCGCAGGGTTGGGATTATCTGTCAACAGAGACCAGAACACAAAGCGAATCATACATCCAGCTGGAATCTTATTTAACTTCTAATTTAATTATGCATTCTAAACCACATTTTGATTTCTAAACCCAAGGCTAAAATTGGAAAGCAACTGAAGAACTTAAAATCTGATTGCGTATGTGTAGACTTTCAAACCAAAAGGCCATGACATTTGCTGTAGGCTGGTTTCTGAATGAAGTGGCCTCCCGTGTCTTAACTGACTGTGTGCGTGTGTGTGATTATGTTTTCTATGTGAAGTGCCCTCCCGTCCCTGACGCCGTACCGGAATCCCAGAAGTCCAGCAGGGTGTTGAGAGCACAGCGCAGCAGGTGGGCCCAGGCCCCGCGGCTCTTCTCTGAGCGACTCATAGGGGAGGAGAGCACAGCTCTCAGGGCCTGCAGGGCTGCAGGCACCACCAGGCCCAGAGCCTCACCACCCCCACTGCTACCCCCAGCTCCACCACCACAAGGCTGCTGGACCAACTCCCTCAGCACCCCCATCAACAGGTACATTAGTGTAGGCAGAATGGAGACACTACCTATGGGGGGAGAAGAGAGGTTAACCATTAACCACAGCGTCATAGAAAAGACGAGAAGTGACGAGAATGTTTAATCAGCCTGAGTGATCATCCTTTAAACAAGATCAAGTTGTTTTTAAAAGGGCTTTAACGCATTCATTTGCAAATGAGTATTCTTCCATTTATGATCAATTGATCAAATAATCAATCAATCACTCTCAATGACTCAATTAATGATTTATCATGATATTGACCTACTCTCTGTGCTGTTGGCAGTTAGCAGTAGTGCTGGGGTAAATTCTACTTTAATTTAGGACGTTAACTGAAATTCCAATTCCCTTCATTGGGATTGAAATTGGAATGTCCGTTTACTTCCTGACTTGGTTGAATTGAGCCAGAATTGAGTCAAGTCCTGATTATCAGGCCCAGTTTGGCTTACCGTCAGGAGAGCAGATGGATGGCAGGTCAGACAGGATGGCCAGAGCAGCCGCCACTTGTCTGCAGTCACTCTCACTCAGACTCCAGGCCAAACCTCCCTGGCCCCCGCTGGGGCTGCCGGCCAGCTTGGGGCTGAGCTGGGGCAGTCTACGCACCAGCACACACAGGCACAGCTCCAGGGCCCCGAACACTAGAGACCTGCCTGGAACCAGGCCGCCGGTGTCCCGGCCCTCCCCAAACTCAGGAACCGTCTCCTTCTCCGCTGCCCCGTCATCCACTGAGAGAGAGAGTGAGACACACACACACACACATTTAAAAAAAAATACAATGTCCTACCTTGCAGTGGTAGAACACATGTGGTAAAGTTGGTAACACCCCCCGTCAACAACTGAGAAGGGCCACAGGCAGAGACATAACTTTTAGAAATTGCGGTTACTTCCTTGATCGATCACGCATACAAGGCAAGTGTTCCTGCTCCACACTCACCCTCAGCACTGTGGCGTTTCTCCTTGACGTGCTCCTGGGCAGCACACACCACCTGTCTAACCAGTTCCAGCACGGCCAGCTGCACCCCTGGGGCCTCCCGCGTCACTATCAGCCTGTGAAGCACGCTCAGCAGTTCCACACTCAACACCTGGTCATTGCCGACTTTTGACCGGGGCCAGGAGACCTCTAGCAGAGCCTGCAGGGCCTGGAGGCAGGAGGAGATGTTCTCCATCTGGTCATGGGAGTGAGGAGAGCACAGGAACTCCACACTGATGCCTACAGACAGGGATAACACGACGCATCAATACCATAGCCCCTCGCCAATATCTCCAACTACAAAGATCATCTGCTTCAAAAGCTTATTTTTGTAAGAAGGATATTCATAGAAAAGTGCCCTTGTGTCAGGTCCATTGCTTCTCACCCAGGATGAGGTGGAGTCGGTCAGAGCTGATGTCCTCAGGGGACTTGACATAGGCCAGGGAGGTGGACTGGCCCATGGAGGTGGGGGTGACGGGCCGGGACAGGTTGGCAGGGCCGTCGTCCACCATGATGAAACCAGTGCTGTTGAGCCACAAGGCCGTGGCATGGAGGATGGGAGCCCAGGAGCTGCAGTAGTGGGGTCTGGCCTGCTCCGCTGTCTCTGCTGTGTAGAACGTCCCTCCTGACGCTCGTGCGCACACACACACAAAGGTTAGGTCAAAGCAATTTCCCATCAACGATACATATGTTAACTACAGTGCACACTTAAATTAATAAACCACAGCATTAGTGATGTGCCGTTCGCAAATTATTCATTCTTTTTGAATTACTCTTTTTACTGACTCGAGAGTCATGACTCGTTTTTCCGAGTGACTCGTTCATTTTAGTCATTCGCTTGACCTGTTGGCTGCAATGCATTCTACAGCAGGATTAATACGTGCTCTTCCGGTGACGTGCTCCGACCAACAGTCTGTCTGTATCGGTCATATATGCGCTCGAGGTCTTCACGGATCCACCTGGACCCGAATACCCGAGAGGGTCCGGATCCAGAATTCTAAATAAAATGTCCACAGGTCTGGGTTGGATCTGATATGATTGTCACGGGTATGTGTAATTTTAACTGACTTGTCCCGGAAGGATCCATATAGATCTGAAAGCGACTGCTGCAGTAGAGAGAAATTGTATAATTTATGCTGCTGCTTTTTGCTGTTCACGAGAGTGGCGCGTGTAGCTTGTTGTTGGCCAATCATAAGTCATCAAAGTGGTACTAGGCTACAGTCACACACAGCGTCACCTCTCTCTACCTCCTCTCCCTCACGCTTTATCAGCTCCAAGTAATAAAGTAGCTTCAAAATTGACTTTTCTGCTGCTTCCCTGGATCCGACCAGGTCTACACAGAACGGGTCTAATATATATATATTTTTTTAATCCATATTGGGTCCGGGTGGGAAAGCCCCAGGTCCATTTCAGAACAGGTCCGAAGGCAAAATAGATCCAGCTGCAGGCAGCATAGAGAATAAAAAGTGTGTCGAACGGATAATAGATTGTGTGGCGCAAGAATGAATGCAATTGATTATTGAATGTTATGGACACAGCTTTGTAGAACCAAAACATACACAGCCTCTGCTGAACAAACTCCAACACGAATCGTTTGGTGGGCTGCAGTTTGCAAACAATATTGTGCTTATCACCCTCACTGCAGTCAAGTAATGTATTCCGCCAAGAGTCGTACACAATCTAGCCTGGTTGCGGCCACAACTAGACCTCGTTTCTAATGTACCAAGATAATCTTATTTGTATGCCTAGCAATCAACAAATGTACATTGTTTAAAGCATGCTTTTACAAGTCTCAGTCACAAATGACAGCTCCAATAAGCCCCTTATTGTGAACGGCATGTGAACGAGAGGCTTTGTAGAATCATGACTCTTGAGTTTTCAGTTCATCGTTCACCGGTAGGGGGTCCTGCGTGCTCTGAGCATGACTGAATCAAATGAACGAAATGAGTCGAAAAAGAGTCCTTCTTTTGACTGAACGAGTCAACCTCACCAGATCTAGACCACCACCTGTAGCCTGCAGTCCTTACGGTGTCCTCACCTGTAGCGGGTAGCTGTGCCGAGTAGTCCTGGGGGAGGGTGAGGAGAACGTAGTCCTGTAGGGCAGCCAGCCACAGACGGCTCAGCGTAGCCAGGTCAGTCTGGACCAGCGTCAGCAGCCCTGGCCCTCCAGCCCCCCCACAGTCCTCCTCTAGCAAGGGAGAACCAGCCTGCTCACCCTGCCTCCCTGGGCCTGGCCCTGGGATGGGGCGCTCCCTCGGTCTACTGCTGCTCTGCACCGCCACAATGTACACCTGGGAGAGGAGACAAACACAGTGTTAATATTATTAGATGTGCAGTATAGATAGAACCAGACAACCAATCAGCATGGTCAGGATTAACAAACTGTCCGTAGTAAAGTGCCTGTATGTGTCAGGGATGAATTTTAACTCTGTTGCATATAGACACAGTGGAGGATATAGAAAGTGCCAAAGAAACAGCACGAGACTAAACCTGCACTGTAATGACAGTGACTTCAACCAGGAGTTCAACTAGTAGAGGATGTGGCTGTTAATGCAAGTGTTGATGGATGACAGGCTGGGACTGGGATCAGCCAGCAATGACTTACCTCAGCCCAGGCCTTGAGCACAGCCAGTGTCTCCATGGTGGATGTTCCCTCATTGTAGAGCTGACTGGGCACCTCCTTCCCTGCCTGGACCTTGACCAGCGAAGAGGCCAGGAGCTGATGCACCCTCCTCAGATCCCTCAGATCACTGACCACCCCACTGGCGATCCACGCACTGCACACCTGTCAGGCAGCACAGTGGAAAGACTATGTATTCAGTGATAGCTCAAATCAGAGGACCATATTCAATCATTCTTTGTTAAAAGTACAAAATAAAGTACAGAGTACTAGATGGCCACACCTGGCAGGCTTTGGCTGTCACATCAGGAGGTGCGTCTGCAGTAAAGGCTGGTCTCAGAGCAGCTCCAACCTACGCATTAAAAAGAGAGAGGAGTCTTTGAATAAGCCTGGAACGCTCATTCCGCCATCCATGGTAGTAGAAGACATGACAGAGACTCACGTTAGCCTGATACTGCTCCAGGATGACGTGGCCAGGGAACTCCGGCTCTGGGATGGCAGCGAACTTGCGGATGATGACCAGTAGAGTCTGTAGGCCAGAGAGCCTCAGCTTGTCACTGTGGTCAGTGGCGGCCATGAAGGCCATGCGGATCAGGTCAGCCAGGTGAAGGACCAGGAAGTCTGGCAGGGAAGAGAGGGTAGGATATATGACGTGTGAACAGACGTTCAATAACACATGGAAATGGCCTCTAGATGCTCCACAAGATACCATTCAAATAAAATGTATGATTAAACAATGCATTGTTTTTGTTAGGAAGAGTAGCAGGTGGAAAAGGACTGAAATTCCATCTGACATAAGTCTAAGCAGAGTTTTAATTTGCTAAGCTTTCGGTCTATAATGACCTTTGTCGGAGCAGGAACACTATTGAAAACAGCTCATACGGTAGAAGTGATGTTCCCACAAAATGGCTTCCCTCACCGGTGGACTCATGCAGACGGTGCTCCTGGGCCAGGGCCATGTCGAAGTGGGCAGGGTGTCCGTGGCTCTCACACTGGGCGATGATGCGACACACGCACTCCACAGCGAAGACCCGCGTGGACCAGCGCAGGTTGGTGAAGGGCCCGCTGGACTCTGACTTGGCGTGGAAGACTGACGCGTCGTCGTCCCGCTCTCCCTCCTCCTCCTGGTTGGTCTCTACCGGGGCTGTGGATTCTGACACAACAAACCACAGAGACAGCTGGGGTGAAGTAGTATAGCCATCAACTTAAACTTACATCCATGCGATAGATTGCATCAGTAAAGAGAATATTTGGTGTCAAATAAAGTCCTTTTGACATCGGCCTTGTTGGGTAGAACACTACACCCAGTAACAGAAAGAGAAGGATCGCACTCTTGAAATTGAAGTTAAAAAGGAAAACGTCTCTTCCATTTGACATCACACCCACCTGCAGAGGCAGACAGAACGTCTTTGCAGAGTTTGAGCCAGTGGGCCAGTTTCCCCGTGGCGATGGAACTCATCATATGGACCAGGGTCTCCTGGATGTCCTGACAGAGACGGGGGTCTGACTCCCGGTCCAGCAGGCTGAACAAAGCCCCCTCCAGGCCCACCTCCTTAATGGTCACATCTGTGGAGGAGATGAGACACTGGTCACAATGGGGCTTCTCTACAGCGTATTATTAAGCTACTTAATGTATGTTAATTATTCAAAGTCCATTTGCACATGCTGAACATTACAAGAAAATTATAGATTTGCTGGTGAAGGTAAGTGACCAGACACATCTCGGCTTGTATCTCAGTGTGTGTGTGTTTGTGTCTCAAAGTGTGTGTTTTTTTTGTCTCACCAAGATGTGTGTTGTCCCTGCGGGGCAGCTCCTTGACGAGGGCCACAGCGTGCTCAGACACCTCCAGGGCTTCCTTCTGGGCCAGCTGTCTGAGACAGGCCACCACAGCACGACGCAGAGACAGGTACGAGCTGCACAGGTTCACCTACACACACACACACACACACACACACACACACCAAGCACATACGCACACGCAGAGACACACACACACTTAAGCAACTCAGCATATGAGGAATACATAGAGGTACTAAACACAGGTAGAGAGGGTGACCATTCTGTCTGTTTTAAAGTCAAAGTAGAACATCCCATAATCAAGAAGTGATTAGCACTTTGGTTGAAATATAACTGAATTAATAAACAGGACAGAAGTGAACAGAGTGAGTAAGATCTCATTACAGGGCCCAGTCGATCCATGTTAACAGTGTGACTACTCTGTTCAAAACCCCAGTAGAAACACTATCATAGATGTGGCCATATTCATTTTCAGCTAAACATCATGCTGGAACGGATACAAATAATTGCTGTGAGCAGCGAGCGAAACCGAAATATCAGAGATATTTCAGCTAAAAGCAATTATTTTCACAGTTTGTGTGTCAACAACTGAATCCAAAATCATTTGGCCTGCGAACTGGAAAATCATATCAAACCAGGGGGGAATAGAAAATAGAACAGAGTGTGAGTTCCAACACAGACGACAGACAACGAGCATTAGAAGTGTTATTAGCTCTCTGGGAGAGGACACTATTGACCAGTCCTCCCTGGTACCATGATGCTGTTAATCACCCTGTCATATCAAACAAACAGACGCCTTTCCAGAGGATTCGCCTGGTCCCAGATCTATCTGTTCCGTCTTGCCAACTCCTATGTTCACGGTCACGCCTGAGTTGGCAAGACAGCACAAACAGATCTTGGACCAGGCTAGAGGAGTGTGGGAAAGCAGAGGAACTGTAAAGGATAGTTTTACTTGTGCCAGTGACTACTTTATATTTGATTGATGCTATTTAGACCCGTGTCATCAGATCAGTCTTTACAGCTTGTATGGTCATTTGGTCAAAGGTCATCATTCCTCAGAACTGATAGCAGAACACACTACTCCGATAAATAGAGCAACAAGCAGTTGACAGAGGCTCGTGGGGGACTGTTTTTACCCCTTGACCTACACTAGTGATCTGAATAGCCATCCAGTGTGAAGAAAGGAGGATTTTGAGAAAAGAGCCACTGACGCAAAAACAAATCCTTGGCACTACCCGAGGAGTAGAGGGCTGTGAGGGAGGGAATCGGCTCATGCTCGCTGTGGATGCCTGATGGGGTTAGTTCAAACTCACAGAAGAGAACCAAAATGACAAGAAAAAGACAACCAAAGTGAAAATCAACAGGGTGACAAAGAAAACACTGCTAAGAAAGTAGGAGCAGTGACAATAGCAAAATACAACTTGACACCGCAACTCCTGCAGGCAGGGGAAAGAACCTACCAACATAGAATAATCCAACAAGATCCCCTGTATGAGAGAGAATACACACGGTCACTACAGAGGAAGCCACTACAGAAACACTCACTGGGACAATATGGCTTAACAAGTTTTAAACTAAATTGATCACGCCATTTGCCCGACAGACAGAGAGCCGTGTTGGAGTGAGTGTGTGCATGACTGATTGCTGCCTGAGAATAATAGAATCCTTAGCTCAATAGCTTAGCATTAGCCAGGAATGACATTAGCTAATTACCGACCTAGGTATGAAACAGCTTCTCATTAGCATTAGCTACCTAGAACCTTTGCACAGTTCAGGATTAGCTTGGGCCACTACTCACACAGAGGCTGGGCACCAGGCTCGCCAGGTTGACGTGGCGCGGGGCGAACATGTGCAGCTGCTGCAGACAGGAGATGGCCTGGGCCTCGACTAGACAGTCTGGACTGTCCTGCATCACCGCACAGCCCACCAAGCACGACGTCCGCAGGGCCGACACAGACTGGCCCTCGCCTGGGGCACAAAATGGGTCAGACACTCATACACATACCAGGGTTAGGGCACACCTACTGTGTAGTGTCAGTTCTACAGTCTTAAAAAAATAGAAAAGGTGAAAGCTGGATATTGAGTGAAATTATGAATTACGTGCAGCAATATTATTAATATTACATTTTGCAATACATTACAAGAAATCAAATGTATTTTCTCTGGTATCAGATTTCTACTTCACAGTGACTCAGTGTGTGACTATGAGGTGAGTAGAGTCACCTTGTAGGTCAGGTCCCAGGGTGGTGAGGAGGGCGTTGAGGCAGCGGCCCAGGCTCTGGTGGACCTCTACGTGGGTAGGGGGGATAGACAGCAGCAGCCTCAGCACCAGGGTGAAGCTAGCCTCCACATGACCATGGTACAAAGGACCAGCCAGATCCATCACCATTGACAGAGAGTGCAGCGCCCACCTCTGGTACAGACAAAGAGGAAACAAGAGTCATTGGTTGAGACAACTCTACATGTTGACAGAGACCGTTTCCTGTTTCCTTACAGACCTTTTCAATGGCTTTTTAAGCTGTGGAAGTGACGCAAAGGGTCCGTTCATACTTCTGGAACGTTTGTAAACAGCTGTTTTGTGTGTGGCGGTAGAAACAAACTCTGAAGTAAATCTGCTTGGTAATCATTACTGTACCTGGACCTCGGGGGAGGTGCTGTCCTGGGACAGGGTGAAGAGGATGCCCACACAGGCAGACAAGTGCTGGGGAGAGCTGATGCCCCCTACATAGCGGTACAGGGAACCCAGCGCCAGGGCATGACCCGTACGAGTCACAGCATCCCGGGCTGTCTTCAACCTGGTGGGGGTGAGATGGGATCAATCTGAGGTCCTACGCACTGTGCAACTGCTAAACGGCACAACATTAGCTTAGAACACACCCTAAAAAATACTCCTAAATGAAGCCCATGCAAGACATTGTGCAAAGCACCGATCCTGGTTGATCTTTTGAGACTGGTGCCAGTGTGCTAGTACATTTATATTTTACACTTGAGTAATTTAGCAGAAGCTCTTATCCAGAGATCTGACAATTAGCACATTCTTATTAAGATCCACTGGGGTGGAGCAGAACTGAGATCACCGTGTCCAGCAGGGCTGGGAGGGAGGAATACCACAGAAGAAGAGAAGTTAAAACGTGTCAAAACTATACTCTTAGACAACCACATCACAGCACCATGAGATTCATTTAAGATACTCCTTGAAGAGGTAGGGTTTCAGATATTTTCGGGAAAATGGGCAGGGACTTTGCGGTCCTACCTTGAGGGGGCAAACTGCTTCCACCATTGAGGTGCCAGGACAGAGAAGAGCTTTGACTGGGCTGAGCGGGAGCTGACCCCCCCCCCATGCCAAGAGGTATGTAGCCTACAGTGCGGTGTGTGTGGTATGGGATTGGGGGTTGACCACTCACTTGTCGAAGCTGACCAGGGTCATGGAGACGGTGAATGCAGGGTCGTTGACCACCTGTACCAGGCGAGACAGGCCCTCAGCAGCCATGCAGCGCAGCAGGGGGTTAGAGCTCTCCAGAGCCCCCACCAACAGACCCAGAGCTGGCTTCCGAACCTCTTCTGGACCCAAACCTACCCGACTGGAGCCTAGGTGCTGAACACAGAGAAAGGAGGGAAGGGTTAACTACTGTAGGGATATCCACAAATTGTAGTCGTGTAGTTTATCATAAAAAAGGAAACTGCACAATGACATTGCACTTGTTGCGTCACTGATGAAATTGTGTGAAAAAACAAATGGCATTATCATTCACCTATAGACAACGTCTGTAGACAAAAAACAAAACATTCTATCATATAGGCTGGTAATCCAAAGGCAAGGCTACCGGGGCTACCAATATGTCAGAGTTCAGGCTCTGAGTGTATACCTTTAGGACACTGCAGAGGGCGGCAGTCACATGAGTCTGGACAGTCTGCTGACGAACACCCTTCAACTGCTTCAGAGACTCTGTGAACTGTTCCAGAATCTGTGTCCTGCAACAAGGAGACAGGCGATGAAGCACATAGAGCCACATAGTAAGAACCTTAGGCGGTTGGCATGTCTGTGTCAAAGTAGAGTGAGTGTACAAGTTTTACTATACTGTACTTGTGAGTACCAGAAGTCCTCACAAAAATAGTAAACCAACTAAAATTGAGAAGTGAGAACATTCTGCCAGTCCTCACTTGTTGAATAGGAATCAATTGTTGGTCCGTTAAAAGTCCTCACAAGTAGAGTAAGACATAGTGAGTGAGTGTGTGTAAGTGTGTGTACCTCAGTGGGACGATGATGTGGGGAAAGATGACTCCAAAGAGCTGTATGGCAGCGGTGGTGAGGGCAGCAGGAGGGGGTAGGGGGGCGGGAACATCCTGGCATTTCACACAGATGGTGAAGGGGTCGTACTCCAGGGTCCCTCCAACACTGCTCCCCTGTAACTGCAACAGACACAACACAGCAAGGTCACACACCTGGGTCTCCACACACACACGTCTTTCTCTACACACACAGAGAGCACTACGTTTGAGCGGCTGCATCTCAATCCTAAAGGTTTGTTTGCCTCCTTCACAGATGCATACAATCTCTACGGTTTCACAGCACCAAGTGATTGAGTGTGACAGAGATCCAAAACATTAGTTCTATTAGTAATGATATGGTGACAACTTCCTTTGGCCTCTGACAGACCTGCTCTTCTATGTAGTGCTGGTCCATGTCCTGCAGAGCGGGGCCCAGTAGTGCCAGGTCATCACTGTGACAGAGGGGTGGTAGTAACGTCAGCTCTGAACACACCACGTTCTCTGGCCCAGTCAGGTCTGTCACCAGCTGCTTCAGCACAATGCCAAAACTCTCTGTGTGGATGGATGGGAGACATCAGGGTAACCTATCTGGGGTTAGCAATCAATACCACAGCCTTAATGTCAACATCAAGGGTTGGCGCCCCCCCCCCTTGGGTTGTGCCGTGACGGAGATCTTTGTTGTCTATACTCGGCCTTGTCTCAGGATGGTAAGTTGGTGGTTGAAGATATCCCTCTAGTGGTGTGGGGGCTGTGCTTTGGCAAAGTGGGTGGGGTTATATCCTGCCTGTGGTCAGGGGCCACAGTGTCTCCTGACCACTCCTGTCTCAGCCTCCAGTATTTATGCTGCAGTAATTTATGTGTCGGGGGGCTAGGGTCAGTCTGTTATATCTGGAGTATTTCTCCTGTCTTATCCGGTGTCCTGTGTGAATTTAAGTATGCACTCTCTAATTTTCTCTCTCTCTTTTTCTCTCTCGGAGGACCTGAGCCCTAGGACCATGCCTCAGGACTACCTGGCATGATGACTCCTTGCTGTCCCCAGTCCACCTAGCCGTGCTGCTGCTCCAGTTTCAACTGTTCTGCCTGCGGCTATGGAACCCTGACCTGTTCACCGGACGTGCTACCTGTCCCAGACCTGCTGTTTTCAACTCTCTAGAGATAGCAGGAGCGGTAGAAATACTCTGAATGATTGGCTATGAAAAGCCAACTGACATTTACTCCTGAGGTGCTGACTTGTTGCACCCTCGACAACTACTGTGATTATTATTATTTGACCATGCTGGTCATTTATGAACATTTGAACATCTTGGCCATGTTCTGTTATAATCTCCACCCGGCACAGCCAGAAGAGGACTGGCCACCCTCATAACCTAGAGAGGAACCAGGCTTCTTCCTAGGTTTTGGCCTTTCTAGGGAGTTTTTCCTAGCCACCGTGCTTCTCCACCTGCATTGCTTGCTGTTTGGGGTTTTAGGGTTTCTGTACAGCACTGATATATCAGCTGATGTAAGAAGGGCTATATAAATACATTTGATTTGATTTGATCAAGAGCACAATGCCAATTTACATAGACAAGAATGTTGTCAAACTGTGTGGAAGGAGGAACAGAAGAGCCAGATGTCTGGGGTTAAGATAAGTGATTTTATATCAAATGATTTTATATCAAATCAATTAACCTTAAACAGGTTAAGACCTTAATGTGAAATGCTTACAAGCCCTTAACCAACAATGCAGTTCAAGAAATAGACTTCAAAAAAAGATTGACTAAATAAACTAAAGTAAAACATAAAAAGTAACACAAAATAACAAGACTATATACAGGTACAGGAGTGCGGGGGTACAGGTTAGTCGAGGTAATTTGTACATGTAGGTAGGGATAAAGTGACTATGGATAGATAATAAACAGCGAGTAGGAGCAGTGCAAAAACAAAGGGGGGGAGGGGGGTCAAATAAAGGCCATTATGTTTATTAGGATCTCCTTTAAACCACCAAAGGGCTAGTCTTCCGATGTATAAGCTTCTATGACTAGCAGTCACAGAGAGCAGCATTGAAAAGAGCTCTCACCTTCGTATGTCTTTGGGGGCAACAGAGCCAGGATCTCATAGACCCTCAGTCTGAAGACTACTGAGGTGTTTTTAATCAGGTTGCCATAGGATTTGATCAGAGTAGGCACCCTGCAATACACAAACATATAGGTTTCAGCCCCCCCCAAAAAAATCTAGCTTATTAAACAGTCTCAAGTCAAGTATACTCTTGTTTTTTCAGTTTGGTCAGAAATAACACGGTACACAATCCCCACTCAGAAGGAATGAGAGAAGCAGTTTGGCTGACTGTGTCCTTGAACAGTGAGCTGTTAAGTGGGGACTTGGCAACGCACCAGAAATGTTCTTGGATATTGATCACCTACACGGAGGTACTTTTAGCGCTAGTGGTATCCTTCGGGCCAGAACTAAGTGGCAGTCTTCATCAGTGATGATGTTTAAAGTCTCTCTGTACAGGCTCTGGTCAAATATCCATCCACATTAGCATACCACCTCATATGGAAACAAGTATTACGCACATATTCTTTTTAGTATACTAATACAGACATTGGAACATGGCCTATGACAGAGGTCTGGTGTGAGAACTTGGTGTGACTCACTTGGTGAGCAGAGACACAGCACAGGCCAGGGGGGTCAGGAGACGACCTATGACATCATCAGTCAGGAGATCTCTGCAGTGAATCACCAGGCTCTTCATGGCTGGGACAAAACAACAACATATCAACATTAGGAGACATCAGATCGACCTAGAGGTGAAAGTTAAAACTTAAACTAACTTACATAAGCATTCAACTGAAACAACCAGGCTTGTGTTCATTGAACGGTGAGTATAGAAGAGTGCGCGTCTCACCACACAGCGCCCCGGCACGGCCCTCCAGGGTGACCTGCCAGGTGAAGTGGTCCCCACGGCGGAGCTCCATGTCCAGGTCTCTGATGGAGGGAGGGAAGGCACACCTCCACAGCACCAGCATCCTGGGGAGGTGGTGCTCAACCACCGCTGGACCTACAGACGTTAATCAACCTTCATTCACACAGGCTAATCTCACTGAGATAAGATCCCTATTGCACACAAAGACAGCAGTAGTTGGCAAGGTGTGAGAAAGTCCCAGATCTGAAGATGACTAACTGCTGAATAAAAACACCAGTTTTTTTTAATGAGGCCATTTATTTCCATTGGTCCAGCAAACACATCAGCAGAGGGTGGATGGACATACCTAGGGTATTGAGGGAGGAGAGCAGCAGCCAGCCAGCCTGTGTGCGTTGGATGGAGATGCGGCTGTTCTGAGTGGCTGAACGGAGCAGGTCCTCGGCCAGACCCATCACCACCTGGGAACAGAGGGTCACTTATTGTTTAGAAACCTGTACTATTACATCAGCTCCCACTGATGTAGTGGAGCATCTGACTGAACTATATCAATAGCGGAGCCATTAAACAGACATAAAATCACAAATAGTGTGCGTACAAGGCCTCGACTATAAACAGTCCTATGTGTATTCGTTGCTAGGTCAAGGTTACCCAGACGAAGCCCAGTCCTTACATTGCCTTTAGTGTGGGGGATGCCCAGTGGGCAGTGCTGCACTGCCCCCAGCAGTGCGGCGATAGCGGAACTGTACCCGGCCACGGCCTCGGGGCAGGACTTGAGGGCGTTGAGTCTCTCTGCACAGCGGTCCAGTAACACGGCCCCCTGGGAAGGCAGGGCCACGGCCACACAGCGTAGACACCAAGCAGCCGCTAACCGTGCTGACACACTGGGGTGGAGCAGAACTGAGATCACCGTGTCCAGCAGGGCTGGGAGGGAGGAATACCACAGAAGAAGAGAAGTTCAAATGTGTCACAACTACACTCTCAGACAGGCACACACAGTATATTGAGCCTTGCGCATTTGTCTGTGAGACTTGGTAGGTAATATATAATAAAATGTCTGGCTCTGTTCCACTAGTCTATTTTTATCCTGTCATAGAACCTGCATTAAGGGTCCCGAGTGGCGCAGTGGTCTAAGGCACTGCATCTCAGTGCAAGAGGCGTCACTACAGTCCCTGGTTCGAATCCAGGCTGCATCACATCCGGCCGTGATTGGGAGTCCCATAGAGTGGCACACAATTGGCCCAGCGTCGTCCAGGTTTAACCGGGGTAGGCCGTCATTGTAAATAAGAATTTGTTCTTAACTGACTTGCCTAGTTAAATAAAGGTTATATAAAAAAAATGTTTGTTAAAGATGTAGACTAATGTTGTTTAGCACAGAGTCCTGAGTCAGCACAGCAGTCCAGGCGCTGTGACCTACTCACCTCCAGTGTCTCTGTCCTCCCTCTCTTCTTTCTCTGTCACGCTCCCTCCCCCCCTCGCTGTCACCAACTCTCTCTCTCCCTATCTCTTATCACTCTCTCTCCCTCTACTCTCTCTGTCACCAACTCATCTTCATAGACCACTGAACACTCCCATGCATTATAGAGACTGCCCACATGGCATAAGAACCACACACAGCTTTTCCATAATACGACCATTTAACGCAGATTCCTCAGGGGACAGAGCTGAAGAGACTAGAGACTGGGAACAAGTGTGTGAGTGTGTGTTCAGGCCCCACCTGTGCTGGTGTCAGTGAGTAGCGATGCAGCAGTAGAGGCCAGGCCCTGTACCAGGCTACCCAGCTCCAGCAGAGCACACACCAACACATGCTGACTGGCAGCTACGTCTGTGGTGGTGACCCGCGTCTCCACGTTCCCATCACACATGGCCGCATCTGGAGGAGGGAAAAGATGACCATGACCACCAAGGAAAACCACTTCAGGAGTCCCCACTGTCAATCTGAAAGGCTGACATGCACATAATGACATCGTCGGGCCTGTATGAGATCATCATTCTTCTAACCACTCAAACAAAATTGGCACTTCATCAATTCGCCTTTCCTAGATTTCTTGCACCCTCCCCTTATTTCTGCCATCACATTGGAGGAGAAGATCCGAGGTCCCTCCACTCTGGCCTTCTCGTCCAATACGTTTTGAGAAACAGGGAAGGAAAGGACGTGACAAAAAAAATACAAAATCAAGGAAAGATGAATTGGGGAAAAGCCTATGTACCATTCAAGAAGTGACATGTCTGAGAACATCTTTCAGCAATCAATCCTTGTCAATCAATGGGTAATGGTGTATTAAAGCTTCCCCTCACCCACAGCCCTCTTCTGTTTGCCTATGGCCAGGCAGATCTCCTTGGCAGCAGCGATCTGGGCCTTCTCCCCCAGCAGAGAGCCCAGTGTGGCCCTGAGGATGAAGGAGATGCAGCGTCTGCAGCACACGGCATCTGCAGGAGTCTGGGTGGCCCGTGTGTGGGACACCAGCTCCATGAGCAGGACCAGCAGGGCGGAGAAGTTGGCCTCCAGCCACACGCCGCCCAGACACGACACAAACACCACACACGACTAGACAGAACAAGAACAAACTCAAAATCAAGATAGAAAACAGTAAGTTGCGCCCAATACAAATGAGCACATGTATAGAGCCAGGACATTTCTTGACCCATGTGACCTACTGTGCCAAGTGTTTCCTAGTCAGGCCACATGGTCAGAAAAACACTCATAGCCTAACATGTAGGATGGAGACAGAGAGCTGACCTGAGTGATGCCGATGCGGATGTCTTTGCTAACAGAGCTGGTCCCTTTGAGCTTGTCTCCACTGGCCCTGAGGAAGCCAGCCCCACCACGCAGGAACCCCCCAGTCAGCAGATCCATCACCTCCTCCAAGGAGCTGCGTCTGGAGCCCTGTCTGTGAGCTGGGAGGAGGACACGCAGAGGAAGAGAAGGGTCAACATTGATTGATTTTCAATTATATTCTATGTTCATTAATATTGGTTCTTCTAAATCCCACACTACAATCCCACATAAGTAAGAAACACAGTTAAAGGCAGACAATTTTATCCCAAAACATCAACAATCGCGATTCTATCAACTCTTGTCATCCATTGTAGCCTACTGTACCAGTGGGTTGTTTGGGCTCTACGGCTGTGGCCAGCAGGGTACCCAGCAGTTTGGAGATGGCCACACGCACATCGTAGTTGGAGCCCTCAAATGCCCTGAAGCAGAGCGTGGCTACGTTCTCCAACTCTGAAGTCCACAGAAACACAGCCTCTCTCTGCAGCTCCAGAAGACACTGCCAGACATCACACAGACATTTAGAAACATACACGGATGGCAAATATGTTACATGCACCGTCTTATCTATAGTTGAAGTCGGAAGTCTACATACAATTAGGTTGGAGTCATTAAAACTCGTTTTTCAACCACTCCACAAATTTCTTGTTAACAAACTATAGTTTTGGCAAGTCGGTTAGGACATCTACTTTGTGCATGCCACAAGTAATTTTTCCAACTATTGTTTACAGACAGATTATTTCACTTATAATTCACTGTATCACAATTCCAGTGGGTCAGAAGTTTACATACACTAAGTTGACTGTGCCTTTAAACAGCTAGGAAAATTCCAGAAAATTATGACATGGCTTTAGAAGCTTTTGATAGGCTAATTGACATCATTTGAGTCACATTTGAGTCAATTGGAGGTGTACCTGTTGACGTATTTCAAGGACTACCTTCAAACTCAGTGCCTCTTTGCTTGACATCATGGAAAAATCAAAAGAAATCAGCCAAGACCTCAGAAAAAAAATTGTAGACCTCCACAAGTCTGGTTCATCCTTGGGAGCAATTTCCAAATGCCTGAAGGTACCACGTTCATCTGTACAAACAATAGTACGCAAGTATAAACACCATGGGACCACGCAGCCGTTATACCGCTCAGGAAGGAGACGCATTCTGTCTCCTAGAGATAAACGCACCTTGGTGCGAAAAGTGCAAGTCAATCCTAGAACAACAGCAAAGGACCTTGTGAAGATGCTGGAGGAAACAGGTACAAAAGTATCTATATCCACAGTAAAACGAGTCCTATATCGACATAACCTGAAAGGCCGCTAAGCAAGGAAGAAGCCACTGCTCCAAAACCGCCATAAAAAAGCCAGACTGCGGTTTGCAACTGCACATGGGGACAAAGATCGTACTTTTTGGAGAAATGTCCTCCGATCTGATGAAACAAAAATAGAACTGTTTGGCCATAATGACCATCGTTATGTTTGGAGGAAAAAGGGGGAGGCTTGCAAGCCGAAGAACACCATCCCAACCTTGAACCACGGGGTGGCAGCATCATGTTCTGGGGGTGCTTTGCTGCAGGAGGGACTGGTGCACTTCACAAAATAGATGGCATCATGAGGTAGGATTATGTGGATATATTGAAGAAACATCTCAAGACATCAGTCAGGAAGTTAAAGCTTGGTCGCAAATGGGTGTTCCAAATGGACAATGACCCCAAGCATACTTCCAAAGTTGTGGCAAAATGGCTTAAGGACAACAAAGTCAAGGTATTGGAGTGGCCATCACAAAGCCCTAACCTCAATCCTATAGAACATTTTGTGGGCAGAACTGAAAAAGTGTGTGCGAGCAAGGAGGCCTACAAACCTGACTCAGTTGGAGGAATGGGCCAAAATTCACCCAACTTATTGTGGGAAGCTTGTGGAAGGCTACCCGAAACATTTGACCCAAGATAAAAAATTTAAAGGCAATGCTACCAAATACTAATTGAGTGTATGTAAACTTCTGACCCACTGGGAATGTGATGAAAGAAATAAAAGCTGAAATAAATCATTCTCTCTACTATTCTTCTGACATTTCACATTCTTAAAATAAAGTGGTGATTCTAACTGACATAAGACAATGAATATTTACTAGGATTAAATGTCAGGAATTGTGAAAAACTGAGTTTAAATGTATTTGGCTAAGGTGTATGTAAAATTCCGACTTCAACTGTATATGAAAAATCAACAAAAAAAAGACGCATCAGTGTGAAATGAAGCTCAATTGAATGACCATGGTCTTAACAATACTTTGTTGATTCAGTGAGACCAAAAGAACATAAAATGACAGTAATGTATTGCCTAACTTGATTGCGCCACCAGCCATACAGTGTATGCCCCATGGTTAGAGGGAGGAATGCATGTTTGAATGACATATAGCCTAACACTATGTAGAATGAGAACAATGTGTAATGTGCTTAATGTGGTAGCACCATCAGCTGGCTATACAGTGTATGTATTCCCCATGAGTTTGGAGCAGCAGCAGTTTAGCTGGAGGGAGGAAAGCGGTAGGCAGTAGCTACCTTGGCGGCAGCACAGCGCACGGCCATGGAGCGGTCGGTGAGACAGGCGCGTGTAGCCTTGTAGATGTCTCTGTGACAGGGCACGGCGCTGACCCCCAGGCCCCTCAGGATCTTCTCCACGCTCAGCATGATCTCATAGCGGCCCTGGGACTGGAGCACAGACAGACAACACAATTCATCAGTGGTCCTGTGTGGCTCAATTGGTAAGAGCTTGGCAACAGCCATGCCAAGGTTGTGGGTTCAATCCCCGCAGGGATTACATACGCTACACATACTGAAAATATAGGCACTCACTGTACTTTAAGTCGCTTTGAATAAAAGTGTCTGCTCAGTGGCATAAACCTCAACATAGGGGCCCCACAAGGATAGCATTCTCAACCCCCTCCTATACTCCCTGTTTACCCATGACTGCGTGGCCATGCACGCCTCCAACTCAATCATCAAGTTTGCAGACAACACAACAGTAGTAGGCCTGATTACCAACAATGACGAGACAGCCTACAGGGAGGAGGTGAGGGCCCTGTGAGAGTGGTTCCAGGAAAATAACCTCTCACTCAACGTCAACAAAACAAAGGAGCTGATCGTGGACTTCAGGAAACAGCAAAGGTAGCCCCTATCCACATAGACGGGGCCGCAGTGGAGAAGGTGGAAAGTTTGAAGTTCCACGGCGTACACATCACTGACAATCTGAAATGGTCCACCCACACAGTGTGGTGAAGAAGTCACAACAGCGCCTCTTCAACCTCAGGAGGCTGAAGAAATTTGGCTTTTAACTTTTAAAACTTTTACAGATGCACCATTGAGAGCATCCTGTCGGGCTCCACCTGGTACGGCAACTGCACCGCCCGCAACCGCAGAGCTCTCCAAAGGGTAGTGCGGTTTGCCCAAAGCATCACCGGGGGCAAATTACCTGCCCTCCAGGACACCTACAGCACCCGATGTCACAGGAAGGCCAAAAAGATCATTAAGGACATTAACCACCCGAGACACGGCCGGTTCACTACGCTATCTTCCAGAAGGCGAAGTCAGTGCAGGTGCATCAAAGCTGGTACCGAGACAGAAGCTGTTGTTCAATCTCAAGGCCATCAGACTGCTAAATAGCCATCACTAGCCGGCTACCACCCGGTTACTCAACCCTGCACCTTAGAGGCTGCTGTACTATATACATATACTTGGAATCCCTGGCCACTTTAATAATGGAACACTAGTCACTTTAATAATGTTTAAATAATGTTTACACACGCCTTTACTCATCTCATATGTATATACTGTATGCTATTCTACTGTATTTTAGTCAATACCACTCAGACATTGCTCAATCTAATATTTATATATTTCTTAATTCCATTATTTTACTTCTATATTAGTGCATATTGTTGTGAACTGTTAGATACTACTGCACTGTTGGAGCCAGGAACACAAGCATTTCGCTACACCCTCAATAACATCTGCTAAATATGTGTATGTGACCAATACAATTTGAATATTAAGAACACCTGCTCTTTCCATGACATAGACTGACCAGGTGGATCCAGGTGAAAGCTATGATCCCTTGTTGATGTCACTAGTTAAATCCACTTCAATCAGTGTATATGAAGGGGAGGAGACAGGTTGAAGAAGGCCTTGAGACAATTGAGACATGGATTGTGTATGTGTGCCATTCAGAGGGTGAACGGGCAAGGCAAAAGATTTAAGTGCTTTTGAACGGAGTAAGGTAGTAGGTTCCAGGCACACCGGTTTGTGTCAAGAAGTGCAACGCTGCTGGGTTTTTCACACAAAAGTTCCCCGTGTGTATCAAGAATGGTCCACCACCCAAAGAACATCTAGCCAGCTTGACACAACTGTGGGAAGCATTGGAGTCAACATGGGCTAGCATCCCTGTGGAACGCTTGACACCTTCAAGAGTCCATGCCCCGACAAATTGAGGCAATTCTGAGGGCAAAAAAGGGGGTTCAACTCAATATTAGGAAGGTGTCCTTAATGTTTTCTTATACTCAGTGTATATCAGCTATTCAGACATAAAACACTGGCCTTCATATTGCCACTGGCTAGCACCGTTGTATATCAATACATTTTTTACATTACCATTACAGATCCTTTACATTTTACACTCACCTCTGCAGACTTCATGGCCTTCAACAAATTTGCCAAAGTCTCTTTAAATGTGTTGACAAGCAAACGGCCAAGCTGTTCATAAAGGGCACCCAGACAGGCAATGGCTGCCCTATAGACGAAAAAAGGGAAATCAGTTACAAACTTTGTAACAACATCTTTTAGATGTTGAAAATACCATTCCTCTTGTCTGCACAGTGCACACACTTTAAGCCAAAGACTGTTTTTTTTTTTTTAAAGAAGTCCATTACATACTAGTGTAATGTTACTGTATGAATTTTGCCATTTCGGTGAACAGTAGTTAATCATAATAAGATTGATTTCAACAGCCATGTATACATGGAATGTCATAGAAGCTTTAAGGTATCCTCATGAGTAACAAACAGTATAATCATTCATGATAATTGGAGTGATAATTGATATGCACCATCACCCCTTATAACTGATGGGGATTTCAGCTGCCGCAGGCTACTGTACTTACAGTCGGGTTGGCAGGTAGCTGGGCGAGTCGTCCTTGCTGCGGATGATGTCATTGCACCTGTCCACCGTGAGGCTGGAGGTGAGTGAGTCTCCCACCCTGTAGAGCAGGGCCAGGCAGTGGGCTAGGAGCCATCGGGTTGGGGGGCCCGGAGAACCAATCAGAATCACAGTCAACTGTTCGACCAGACACTTCTGGTTCTTCTTCACATCCGCCTGGGAGAAAATACACTCAGTTCAGTTCATTTATTTGGCCTTTCACAGGAATTTGTCTTGCATTCAAGAGCACCGAGTTAAAGTCAACATGAAACCATCAACATTTATTGACAACATGACATAGATGACAGTAACGACATAAAACAGATCTCACAGTCAGGCAGCCCTATTTTTGCATGATGAGCAACTGATGTTTATTAAAGGGATACTTCGGGATATTAGCAATGAGACCCTATATCTACTTCCCCAGAATCAGCTGAACTCGTGGATACCATTTGCTAAATGATAGTGGCTACTGGCAAGACAAATCACATCAACATTTCATCTGTAGTTCATTTTTTTCTTTATGACACGGAACCAGCAGAGCAGACCATGATTTAGCCTTTACAGCACGCACTGCTTTAATCAATCCTAGAAAGACATACTGACTGGCATCCTGCTAAAAGAGACAGCCCCAGAAAAAGCACTGTGCTAATCTCAGCCTGCTCAAATGGCTCTCTTTTGATCTGACTCTGCTTAGGAATGCTCCAAGCGCTGTCTGTCACAGGGGAGGCCATTGTCTGCAAGCACCCACTGGGCTCTCCCCTAGTCTCCTCCTTTCCTTATTCCTCTCCTCTCACCCTGTCTGCAGCAGGGAGCAGCTTCTTCAGGAAGCGCAGCCACTCAAAGACAAATTCAGCCCTCTGGTGTTCTCCCAACTGGCTGCATGCCTCCTCGTTCAGGAGCAAACTGTGGGCTCGTTCCATTCTCCTCCCTCCTTCCCCTCCTCTTGCAGCCGCTCTAGGCCACAGTCCCTGCCTCCCTCTGAGCTGGACAAATTCCAAACTTCAGCCACAAACAGAAAAGGACGGCTTCTTCCCTCTCACTGCGGGACAAAACTGCTCTGTTCCATCAAGACCTGGAAAACCTGCAAGACATCAATAAAGAGACTCAGAGTTCATTCTCCAATGTATGTGAAAGGGGACACTCCTCATGATAAAATGCACAGCAACCAGGTCACTCAAACAGAACAATTATATTGACGTTGACAAATAGCCAAATCTTGCATCTTGCAATCTCCTGCAAAGTAGGGCTGTAAAGTGGAGGGCACGGTTCTTCCTTGTTTTTTTCTAGGAGTGCAAAAAGTGTAAGTCTATCTGGAACAGCACAGGCAATTAATTATTCAGACAGTCATCCCACATGATCAGTGCAGAGTGTGCTGTTAGCTAGATCATCATACATTATTCTCTTGAGAGGGCTTATTCAGGGAGGGGAATCACGTCTATTTTACACCTGTGCTGACTAGTTACTAATCTAGCTAATACCCCTCACTCCAACTTCTCGTTTCTTATGACCTGATGACTCAGTTAGTTAGCACTAGCTTTGATGACAGATGTCAAATCGTGAGCACAATGTCAAATAGAGAGCAGGACAGACAGCAATAATGTTAGCCAAGATCCGGCCGAATTGTGTAACATTCAAGCCAGCCAGCTAGATAACTTACGTTACTAGCAAGCCATATTCTCCAGCTTTTCCCAACGAAGTTAGCTGGCTAACGCTAGTTAACTACCTGCCAGTTACAGGCAGAGCAGTCTTTGCTAGTTTGTAAAGAAAGACAGGCTGCAACTAGCTAGCTAACATATGCATTCCTATATGGGGTTAGCTAGCACTGCAAGCTAACGTTAACTTTACCAGAGCTAGCAAAACATAGTGACGTTAGCTAGCTAACGTTAATGTTGGCACGCAAACGTATCTATCAGTAAATCCATCCTAAATAAAGATAAACGTAAAAGTTGTACCTGTGGCGAAAACTTAACTAAATATTTGATGCAACTTCGGGTGAGATGTTGATGTTTCGGTCCAAGATAATATTTATTTTGTAGCTAAACTGGCGAAGTGAACACATCTGCCGCTTTTCAACTAGGAATAATCGAGCGCAGAAACATCGATCGAAGTGCCAAAGTTGACATTTCAGGAGAATAAATCAATACAGACACCTTCAACCCATTTCCTTCAACATATTGTGCCACAGGTTGTACCATTCTGTGAAAAACAGAGTTGATATTCCTGGGAAGAAATAATTAGACAAAATAATCAGAGGTAAACTGTACAGTCGTGGTCAAAAGTTTTGAGAATGACACAAAATATTAGTTTCCACAAAGTTTGCTGCTTCAGTGTCTTTAGATATTTTGTCAGATGTTACTATGGAATACTGAAGTATAATTACAAGCATTTCATAAGTGTCAAAGGCTTTTATTGACAATTACATGAAGTTGATGCAAAGAGTAAATATTTGCAGTGTTGACCCTTCTTTTTCAAGACCTCTGCAATCCACCCTGGCATGTTGTCAATTAATTACTTCTGGGCCACACCCTGACTGATGGCAGCACATTCTTGCAGCTTGGAGTTTGTCAGAATTTGTGGGTTTTTGTTTGTCCACCCACCTCTTGAGGATTGACCACAAGTTCTCAATGGGATTAAGGTCAGGGGAGTTTCCTGGCCATGGACCCCAAAAACCGTCTGTTTTGTTCCCCAAGCCACTTAGTTATCACTTTTGCCTTATGGCAAGGTGCTCCATCATGCTGGAAAAGGCCTTGTTCGTCACCAAACTGTTCCTGGATGGTTGGGAAAAGTTGCTCTCGGAGGATGTGTTGGTACCATTCTTTATTCATGGCTGTGTTCTTAGGCAAAATTGTGAGTGAGCCCACTCCCTTGGCTGAGAAGCAACCCCACACATGAATGGTCTCAGGATGCTTTACTGTTGACATGACACAGGACTGATGGTAGCGCTCACCTTGTCTTCTCCGGACAAGCTTTTTTCCGGATGCCCCAAACAATCGGAAATGGGATTCATCAGAGAAAATGACTTTACCCCAGTCCTCAGCAGTCCAATCCCTGTACCTTTTGCAGAATAACAGTCTGTCCCTCAGTCTGTCCCATGGCAAAGAGGGACTTTGCAATTAATTGCAATTTATCTGATCACTCTTCATATCATTCTGGAGTATATGTAAATTGCCATCATACAAACTGAGGTAGCAGACCGTGTGAAAATTAATATTTGTGTCATTCTCAAAACTTTTGGCCACAACTGCATACATTTTGATCCAACCCAGTAACAAACAATTTAAAGCCACACAGGAATCGACAGAAATCCAGAGAGGACATGTTTTTAAATCCCTCATTATGTTGAGATCACAACTTATTTATCTCATGATCAAGACATAACAACATTTGTTTTTTCGAGATCCCAGATCATTTTCTCATGATCAAGACATAACAAATATTGTTTTGTCGAGATCACTAGATATAAACTCTATAAATAGGAGTGTGGAAGTATTAATTATAGATTGACAGTATGGCTGATGCGGCAGAGCCCACGGTGGATCAGTGCATACGTTTTATTGATTGCTACACATGGGATGGTAAATTTCATGCTAACATCATGCTTTCATTTGTGTTTGGAGCTCATTATCAGTTTATAAATTAGAATGTTAGAAAGCTAAATGTCCCTTACCTTGAGCTAAGAGATTAAGATTAAACTACCAACGGGACATTAAAAACTGTAACATCTTCACGGACTCGGGGCTGAACAACTACACGATCAACATGCAGCTGGCTGGTTACACACTATTCCCGCAGGATAGAACAGCGGCGTCTGGTAAGACAAAGGGCGGAGGACAATGTATTTTTGTAAACAACAGCTGGTGCACGAGATCTAAGGAAGTCTCGAGCTGTTGCTCGCCTAATGTAGAGTATCTCATAATAAACTGTAGAACACACTACCTACCTAGAGAGTTTCCATCTGTGTTTTTCGTAGCTGTTTACATACCACCACAGACAGAGGCTGGCACTAAGACCGCATTGAATGAGCTGTATTCCGCCATACGCGTACAAGAAAAAAGCTCACCCAGAGGCAGCGCTCCTAGTAGCCGGGGACTTTAATGCAGGGAAACTTAAATCCGTTCTACCAAATTTCTGTCAGTGTGTTAAATGTGCAACCAGAGGGAAAAAAACTCTGGACCACCTTTACTCCACACACAGACTCATACAAAGCTCTCCCTCGCCCTCCATTTGGCAAATCTGACCATAATTCTATCCTCCTGATTCCTGCTTACAAGCAAAAATGAAAGCAGGAAGCACCAGTGACTAGATCAATAAAAAAAAGTGGTCAGATGGTGGTCAGATGCTAAGCTACAGGACTGTTTTGCTATTACAGACTGGAATATGTTCCGGGATTCCTCCGATGTCATTGAGGAGTACACCACATCAGCCATTGGGCTAGAGGCTAGAGCTGCCGCTTTTGAGGAGTGTGACTCTAACCCGGAAGCTTATAAGAAATCCCACTATGCCCTCCGACAAACCATCAATACAGGACTAAGATTGAATCGTACTACACCGGCTCTGACGCTCGTCGGAAGTGGCAGGGCTTGTAAACCCTTACAGACTACAAAGGGAAGCACAGCCGAGAGCTGCCCAGTGACACAAGCCTACCAGACAATCTAAACTACTTCTATGCTCGCTTCAAGGCAAATAACACTGAAACATGCATGAGAGAACCAGCTGTTCCGGAAGATTGTGTGATCATGCTCTCCGCAGCCGATGTGAGTAAGACCTTTAAACAGGTCAACATTCACAAGGTCGCAGGGTCAGACGGATTACCAGGATGTGTACCGTGAGCATGCGCTGACCAACTGGCAAGTGTCTTCACTGACATTTTCAACCTCTCCCTGTCCGAGTTTGTAATACCAACATGTTTTAAGTAGACCACCATAGTGCCAGTGACAAGAACACTAAGGTAACCTGCCTAAATGACGACCAACCCGTAGCACTCACGTCTGTAGCCATGAAGTGCTTTGAAAGGCTGGTCATGGCTCACATCAACACCATTATCCCAGAAACCCTAGACCCACTCCAATTTGCATACCGCCCCAACAGATCCACAGATGATGCAATCTCAATTGCACTCCACACTGCCCGTTCCCACCTGGACAAAAGGAACACCTATGTGAGAATGCTATTAATTTACTACAGCTCAGCATTCAACACCATAATGCCCTCAAAGCTCATCAATAAGCTAAGGTCCCTGGGACTAACCACCTCCATCAGCAACTGGATCCTGGACTTCCTGATGGGCCGTCCCCAGGTGGTAAGTGTAGGTAACAACACATCCGCCACACTGATCCTCAACACAGGGGCCCCTCAGGCTGCGCTCATGACTGCACGGCCAGGCACGAACACCATCATTAAGTTCACCGACAACGACGAGACAACCTATAGGGAGGAGGTCAGAGACCTGGCCGTGTGGTGCAAGGACAACAACCTCTCCCTCAATGTGATTAAGACAAAGGAGATGATTGTGGACTACAGGAAAAAGAGGACCGAGCACACCCCATTCTCATCGACGAGACTGCAGTGGAGCAGGTTGAGAGCTTCAAGTTCCTTGGTGTCCAGCCATAAGACTCCTGAACATCTAATCAAATGGCTACCCAGACTATTTACTTTGACCCCCCCACATTTGTTTTGTACACTGCTGCTACTCGCTATTTATTATCTCTGCATAGTCACTTCACCCCTACCTACATGTACAAATGATCTCAACTAACATGTATCCCCGCACACTGACTCGGTACCGGTACCCCCTGTATATAGCCTCGTTATTGTGTTACTTTTTATTATTATTTATTTTTTAAACTTTTGTTTATTTGGTAAATATTTTCTTAACTGTTCTTGAACTGTAATGTTGGTTAAGGGCTTGTAAGTAAGCATTTCATGGTAAGGTCTACACTTGTCGTATTCGGCGCATGTGAAAAATAAAGTTTGATTTGATTTTGATTTGCTAGCTTGCATAACTGATATGTGTATAATTGTAAGGGACACTTCATGTTTTACGGATACTATTTAAATGTAACAGAGTGGGTGAGTTCCATTCCTGACAGGCTGATCAGATTCAATTCCAGCCTCAGAGCGTGATCAGATTCAATAGCAGCCTCAGAGGCTGATAAATCAGGATTTTTCTGCCTTGTAGGCTTTTTCATAGGTAAAGCTCCTTGCAGGTAAATTATCAGTCAGTGCATTATGTATATGATCAAGAGCGGGTGCGCTCTATTTCTGGCAGGTTGCTCAGATTCAATAGCAGCCTCCGAGGCTAATAAGTCAGGGGGCTGACTGTAGGCTGTCTGCAAGGAGCCCACAAGACATGCCACCAGAGATCTCTTTACAGTCTCCAAGTTCAGAACAGACTATGGGAGGCACACAGTATTTACATAGAGCCATGACTACATGGAACTCTATTCCAAAATAATACAAATACATATGAAACAGCCTACAAGGCAGCATCTAGATTTATCAGCCTGTCACGACCGTCGTAACTTTGAGGAAGAGTGGACCAAGGCGCAGCATGATAGAACGACATCTTCTTTTATTTATGAAGACAAACAAAAACAACAAACAGACGACCGTGAAGCTATTCAAACAAATAGTGCTGACACTAAACACTACACATAGACAATTCCCCACAATAGCCTACTGCCTATGGCTGCCTTAAATATGGCTCCCAATCAGAGACAATGCATGACAGCTGTCTCTGATTGAGAACCATTCAGGCAACCATAGACTTACCTAGACACCTACACTCAACACAAACCCATACACTCTATACCATACAACCACGCAATACAAGACAAATACACACAAACATCCCCCCTGTCACACCCTGACCTAACCAAAATATTACAGAAAACCAAGATAACTAAGGCCAGGGTGTGACACAGCCTCTGAGGCTGCTATTAAATCTGATCAGCCTGCCAGAAATAGAGGACACCCACTCTGGATTATATGAATCAGCCTATAAAGTGCTGACAGCTAATCTGCCTGCAAGGAGCTTTACCTACGAAACAGCCTACAAGACAGCATCCTGATCCTGGCTTCTTGACACAATGCCCACTTAACCCAGAAGCCAGCTGCACCAACGTGTCAGAGGAAACACCGTACACCTGGAGACCGTGTCAGCATGCACTGCGCCCAGCCCACCACAGGAGTCGCTAGTGCACGATGAGACAAGGACATCCCTGCTGACCAAACCCTCCCCTAACCCAGACGACGCTGGGACAATTGTGCGCTGCCTCATGGGTCTCCCGGTCACAGCTCGCTGCAACAGAGCCTGGACTCGAACCCAGATTCTCAAATGACACAGCTTGCACTGCGATGCAGTGCCTTAGACCACTGCGCCACTCGGGAGGCTGAGTCACCTAACCCAGGTCCTCAAATCCTCAAAAAGTCCTACAGCTGCACCATTGAGAGCATCTTGACTGGCTGCATCACCGCTTGGTATGACAACTGCTCGGCATCCAACTGCAAGGCCTGGGTCCTCAGATCCTCAAAAGGTTCTACAGCTGCACTTGCTACACATCCTGACTGGTTGCATCACTGCCTGGTATGGCAACTGCTCGGCCTCCGAACGCAAGGCACTACAGAGGGTAGTGCGTACGCCCCAGTACATCGCTGGGGCTGAACTACCTGCCATCCAGCTGGTGTCAGAGGAAGGCCCTAAAAATTGTCAAAGACTCCAGCCACCCATGTCATTGACTGTTCTTTCTGCTACGGCACGGCAAGAATTACCGGAGCATTAAGTCTGGGACCAAAAGGTTCCTGAACAGCGTCTACTTCCAAGCCATAAGACTGCTGAACAGTTAATCAAATGGCAACCAGGAATATTTACATTGACTCACTTTATTATTACTTTTGTTATTTTATTTTTTCCCACCGACTTGCACTGGTTCTATGCACACTCACTATACTCTACCCACACATACTGCACTGACACTCCAACACACACACGCAACATACGCTCACACACACACTTAGACATAGATACACTCTCACACATGCTGCTGCTACTCTATTATATATGCTGACTGCGTAGTCTACAGTGGCTTGCAAAAGTATTCACCCCCTTGGCATTTTTCATATTTTGTTGCCTTACAACCTGGAATTAAAATGGATTTGTTTGGGGGGTTTGTATCATTTGATTTACACAACATGCCTACCACTTTGAAGATGCTAAATAGTTTTTTATTTTGAAACAAACAAGAAATAAGACAACAAAACTGAAAACTTGAGCGTGCGTAACTATTCACCCCCACCTCCCGAAGTCAATACTTTGTAGAGCCACCTTTTGCAGCAATTACAGCTGCAAGTCTCTTGGGGTATGTCTCTATAAGCTTGGCACATAAAGCCACTGGAACTTTTGCCCATTCTTCAAGGCAAAACTGTTCCAGCTCTTTCAAGTTGGATGGGTTCCGCTGGTGTACAGCAATCTTTAAGTCATACCACAGATTCTCAATTGGATTGAGGTCTGGGCTTTGACTAGGCCATTCCAAGACATTTAAATGTTTCCCCTTAAACCACTCGAGTGTTGCTTTAGCAGTATGCTTAGGGTCATTGTTCTGCTGGAAGGTGAACCTCCGTCCCAGTCTCAAATCTCTGGAAGACTGAAACAGGTTTCCCTCAAGAATTTCCCTGTATTTAGCGCCATCTGTCATTCCAATTCTGACCAGTTTCCCAGTCCCTGCCGATGAAAAACATACCCAAAGCATGATGCTGCAACCACCATGCTTCACTGTGGGGATGGTGTTCTCAGGGTGATGAGACGTGTTGGGTTTGATGCAGACATAGCGTTTTCCTTGGTTGGCCAAAAAGCTCAATCTTAGTCTCATCTAACCAGAGTACCTTCTTCCATATGTTTGGGGAGTCTCCCATATGCCTTTTGGCGAACACCAAACGTGTTTGCGTATTTTTTTCTTTAAGCAATAGCTTTTTTATGGCCACTCTTCCGTAAAGCCCAGCTCTGTGGAGTGTACGGCTTAAAGTGGTCCTATGAGCAGATACTCCAATCTCCGCTGTGGAGCTTTGCAGCTCTTTCAGGGTTATCTTCGGTCTCTTTGTTGCCTCTCTAATTAATGTCCTCCTTGCCTGGTCCGTGAGTTTTGGTGGGTGGCCCACTCTTGGCAGGTTTGTTCTGGTGCCATATTCTTTCCATTTTTTAATAATGGATTTAATGGTGCTCCTTGGGATGTTCAAAGTTTCGGGGGAAAAAATGTATAACCCAACCCTGATCTGTACTTCTCCACAACTTTGTCCCTGACCTGTTTGGAGAGCTCCTTGGTCTTCATGGTGCCAGCTTGCTTGGTGGTGTTTCAGACACTGAGGCCTTTTAGAACAGGTGTATATATACTGAGACCATGTGACACTTAGATTGCACACAGGTGGACTTTATTTAACTAATTATGTGACTCCTGAAGGTAATTGGTTGCACCAGATCTTATTTAGGGGCACCACTTTTCTGATTTTAATATTTTTGATTTTTTGAATAAAGTAATTTTTTTCATTTCACTTCACCAATTTGGACTATTTTGTGTATGTCCATTACATGAAATCCAAATGTATATTTAAATTACAGGTTGTAATGCAACAAAATAGGAAAAATGCCAAGGGGGGTGAATACTTTTGCAAGGCACTGTTTATATACACTGCTCAAAAAAATAAAGGGAACACTTAAACAACACAATGTAACTCCAAGTCAATCACACTTCTGTGAAATCAAACTGTCCACTTAGGAAGTGTAACGGATGTGAAATGGCTAGCTAGTTAGCGGGTGCGCGCTAGTAGCATTTCAATCAGTTACGTCACTTGCTCTGAGACATTAAGTAGGGTTGCCCCTTGCTCTGCAAGGGCCGTGGCTTTTGTGGAGCGATGGGTAACGACGCTTCGTGGGTGTCAGTTGTTGATGTGTGCAGAGGGTCCCTGGTTCGCGCCCGTGTCGGGGCGAGGGGACGGTTTAAAGTTATACTGTTACATTGATGCTGTTGACCCGGATCACTGGTTGCTGCGGAAAAGGAGGAGGTTGAAAGGGGGGTGAGTGTAACGGATGTGAAATGGCTAGCTAGTTAGCGGGTACGCGCTAGTAGCGTTTCAATCAGTTACGTCACTTGCTCTGAAACCTAGAAGTAGGGTTGCACCTTGCTCTGCAAGGGCCGCGACCTTTGTGGAGCGATGGGTAACGATGCTTCGTGGGCGACCGTTATTGATGTGTGCAGAGGGTCCCTGGTTCGCGCCCGTGTCGGGGCGAGGGGACGACGTAAAGTTATACTGTTACATTGATGCTGTTGACCCGGATCACTGGTTGCTGCGGAAAAGGAGGAGGTTGAAAGGGGGGTGAGTGTAACGGATGTGAAATGGCTAGCTAGTTAGCGGGTGCGCGCTAGTAGCATTTCAATCAGTTACGTCACTTGCTCTGAGACATTAAGTAGGGTTGCCCCTTGCTCTGCAAGGGCCGTGGCTTTTGTGGAGCGATGGGTAACGACGCTTCGTGGGTGTCAGTTGTTGATGTGTGCAGAGGGTCCCTGGTTCGCGCCCGTGTCGGGGCGAGGGGACGGTTTAAAGTTATACTGTTACAGAAGCAACCCTGATTGACAATAAATTTCACATGCTGTTGTGCAAATGGAATAGACAAAAGGTGGAAATTATAGGCAATTAGCAAGACACCTCCAATAAAGGAGTGGTTCTGCAGGTGGTGACCACAGACCACTTCTCAGTTCCTATGCTTCCTGGCTGATGTTTTGGTCACTTTTGAATGCTGGCGGTGCTTTCACTCTAGTGGTAGCATGAGACGGAGTCTACAACCCACACAAGTGGCTCAGGTAGTGCAGCTCATCCAGGATGGCACATCAATGCGAGCTGTGGCAAGAAGGTTTGCTGTGTCTGTCAGCGTAGTGTCCAGAGCATGGAGGCGCTACCAGGAGACAGGCCAGTACATCAGGAGACGTGGAGGAGGCCGTAGGAGGGCAAGAACCCAGCAGCAGGACCGCTACTTCCGCCTTGTGCAAGAAGGGGCAGGAGGAGCACTGCCAGAGCCCTGCAAAATGACCTCCAGCAGGCCACAAATGTGCATGTGTCTGCTCAAACGGTCAGAAACAGACTCCATGAGGGTGGTATGAGGGCAGGACGTTTGGCATTTGCCAGAGAACACCAAGATTGGCAAATTCGCCACTGGCGCCCTGTGCTCTTCACAGATGAAAGCAGGTTCACACTGAGCACATGTGACAGACGTGACAGTCTGGAGACGCCGTGGAGAACGTTCTGCTGCCTGCAACATCCTCCAGCATGACCGGTTTGGCGGTGGGTCAGTCATGGTGTGGGGTGGCATTTCTTTGGGGGGCCGCACAGCCCTCCATGGGCTCGCCAGAGGTAGCCTGACTGCCATTAGGTACCGAGATGAGATCCTCAGACCCCTTGTGAGACCATATGCTGGTGCGGTTGGCCCTGGGTTCCTCCTAATGCAAGACAATGCTAGACCTCATGTGGCTGGAGTGTGTCAGCAGTTCCTGCAAGAGGAAGGCATTGATGCTATGGACTGGCCCGCCCGTTCCCCAGACCTGAATCCAATTGAGCACATCTGGGACATCATGTTTCGCTCCATCCACCAACGCCACGTTGCACCACAGACTGTCCAGGAGTTGGCGGATGCTTTAGTCCAGGTCTGGGAGGAGATCCCTCAGGAGACCATCCGCCACCTCATCAGGAGCATGCCCAGGCGTTGTAGGGAGGTCATACAGGCACGTGGAGGCCACACACACTACTGAGCCTCATTTTGACTTGTTTTAAGGACATTACATCAAAGTTGGATCAGCCTGTAGTGTGGTTTTCCACTTTAATTTTGAGTGTGACTCCAAATCCAGACCTCCATGGGTTGATAAATTTGATTTCCATTGATAATTTTTGTGTGATTTTGTTGTCAGCACATTCAACTATGTAAAGAAAAAAGTATTTAATAAGAATAGTTCATTCATTCAGATCTAGGATGTGTTATTTTAGTGTTCCCTTTATTTTTTTGAGCAGTGTATATATGTATATTTTTTACCCCCCCTTTTCTCCCCAATTTTGTGATATCCAATTGCGATCTTGTCTGATCTCTGCAACTCCCGAACGGGCACAGGAGAAGCGAAGGTCGAGACATATGTCCTCGAAAAATGACCCGCCAAACCACGCTTTTTAACACCCGGCCGCTTAACCCGGAAGCCAGCCGCACAAATGTGTTGGAGGAAGCACCGTTCAACTGACGACTGAAGTCAGTCTGCAGGTGCCCAGCCCACCACAAGGAGTCACTAGAGTTTGATGAGCCAAGTAAAGCCCCCCAGGCCAAACCCTCCCCTAACCCGAACGATGCTGGGCCAATTGTGTGCCACCCTAAGGGACTCCCGGTTACGGCCGGCTGTGACACAGCCTGGGATCGAACCCGGGTCTGTAGTGACGCCTCAAGCACTACGATGCAGTGCATTAGACCGTTGCGCCACTCCTGAGGCCAGCCTAGTCACTTTTAACCCCTACCTACACGTACATACTGTATTACCTCAACTACCTCGTACCCCTGCATATTGACTCGTGTTGGTACTCCTTGTATATAGCCTCGTTATTGTTATTTTATTGTTTAACTATTAAACTTTTTATTTTGCAAATATTTTTCTTACTTTTTAACTCTGCATTGTTGGGAATGGGCTCGTAAGTAAGCATTTCACGGTAAAATCTACTTGTTGTATCCTGCGCACGTGACCAATCAAATTTGATTTGATAGGTCAGACCCAGGCTCCTCTCCACTGATCTGTTGTAGTTGGTACAGCTGTCTGTACACACTACAGCTATACGTCTTGGAGCCGTCCAGCATCCACACGCGTCACAGTTGCTGATCAAGTCTGCCACGTCTGATAATATAGAGCCCCAGTAGTAGTGGGCACTGATGGCTCTCTGGCACCGGATCAGAACAGAAGTGAGAGTAGGTCGGTGGGGAAAAGGGCCCATAAGCGGCAGTGTGAGTCCAGAAAAGACTGCCTGTATATGTAGTGAAACTTTAGTTTACTATTCACAAAATGATTTACAAAAACATATCCATAAGAAGCCGCAGATCAGCATATTACACTGCATGACCAAACGTTTGTAGACACATGCTCGTCGTTGGAAAGGAAAAGGCACAACGCTTGCTCACCATTAAACATTATTTATTTTAAGCAAGTTTACAAGATTGATGTTTCAGCCTTCAATGGCCTTTTTCAGAGTAATTACAAAGGAAATTGACAAGTTCATACAGGGCAAGACAATTAGGGGGGATACTCTCTTCAGCTGATGGTGCTAATGAGAGACCGTGTGGTAGACCATACAGTGTGATACTCCGTGTGTAGAGTACAGTGGTCAATGTCTTCACCTAGTGTTGAAATACAGCAGTGGAACCAGTAAAAAAACTATTGGAAAACTGGGCAAGCTTTTTTCAACTACAGTAGGTGTAATTGATTTACAACCATTACTATATAATACATGTTGAATATGTTGGGTATTGGAAAATAAATAATTGGGCTAAGCAAAACTAGGGATAACAACGAAAAACATCAAAAGCTTAGGCAAAGAGGTCTAACAACTGGTTTGGACGACAGTTCGTGAGCTTGCAAGCAGTTCGTGAGCTAGTAAGCTTTCTCCATATGTAAACCAGACGTACAAATGGGGGAGGGGGGGTTGTCATTGGACCAACAAAGGGATGGGAACCTTCACAAAAGCATACTATAGTCCTTCTCTAGGTAAAGACCTCCGGGGACTAAAGAATATAAGGAATGGATCCAGAACATGTCTCTGGACCTTCGATGTGTGTCAACGTCACCTGCTCATCGAACATCTCATTCCAAAATCTTGGGCATTAATATGGAGTTGGTCCCCCCTTTGCTGCTATAACAGCCTCCACTCTTCTGGGAAGGCTTTCCACTAGATGTTGGAACATTGCTGAGGGGACTTGCTTCCATTCAGCCACAAGATCATTAGTGAGGTCTGCCACTGATGTTGGTCAATTAGGCCTGGCTCGCTGTTCCAATTCATACCAAAAGTGTTCAATGGGGTTGAGGTCAGGGTTCTGTGCAGGCCAGTGAAACTCTGCCACACCGATCTTGACAAAAACTTTCTACATGGACCTCGCTTTGTGCACGAGGGCATTGTCATGCTGAAACAGGAAAGGGCCTTCTGTCACAAATACCACCGAAGGTGGCTCCCCTTCCTGTTCGGGTGGCGCTCGGCGGTCGTCGTCACCGGTCTACTAGCTGCCACCGATCCCTTTTTCCTTTTCGTTTGTTTTTGTCTAATTGTTTTCACCTGTTCCTTGTTGGGGTTTTGGGATGGGTGTTATTTAAGTTCGTTTAGCCCGCTGGTGTTTCTGGTTAGTGTTTGTTGCACCTGTCAGAACTGTTCGTTGGTCGTTTTGTTGTTTTTGTTTGTGTATTAATTTTGATTAAAAGTATTATGGATACGTACCACGCTGCACTTTGGTCCTCCTCTCCTTCTCCCGACGACATTCGTTACAGAACCCCCCACCACCAAAGGACCAAGCAGCGTGGTGAAAGGGACTCCTGGACAGGTGAGCAGCACTATGTGGACTATGAGACAACCTGGGAGGAGATAGAAAGGTGGTCGGTCGACCCAGGGAGAGTGCCGGAGCCTGCCTGGGATTCTCTTGGACAGTGCGAGGAGGGATACCGGAGAATGGAGTTAGGAGTTGGCTCAGGTAGGAGACCTGAGCCAACTCCCCGTGCTTACCGTGGCGAGCGTCGTACTGGTCAGGCACCGTGCTATGCGGTGGAGCGCACGGTGTCTCCAGTACGTGTTCATAGCCCGGTACATTACATCGCAACTCCTCGCATCGGCCGTGCGAGAGTGGGTATCGAGCCAGGACGGAGTGTGCCAGCCCTGCTCTCCAGGCCTCCAGTGCGTCTCCTCGGCCCAGTGTATCCGGTGCCTCGGCCAAGGACAACGCCTCCTGCATGTCTCCCCAGCCTGGTGAGTCCTGTGCCTTCTCCCAGAGCCAGGCCTCCTGTGTGTCTCTCCATTCCAGTGAGGATCCATGGCACGAAGCCTCCAGTGAGGATCCATGGCACGAAGCCTCCAGTGAGGATCCATGGCACGAAGCCTCCAGTGAGGATCCATGGCACGAAGCCTCCAGTGATGATCCATGGCACGAAGCCTCCAGTGATGATCCATGGCACGAAGCCTCCAGTGATGATCCATGGCACGAAGCCTCCAGTGGTGCTCCATGGCACGAAGCCTCCAGTGGTGCTCCATGGCACGAAGCCTCCAGTGGTGCTCCATGGCACGAAGCCTCCAGCGAGGAGTTATGGCACGAGGCCTCCAGCGGAGTTATGGCACGAGGCCTCCAGCGACGCCCTCCTGTCCGGGGCAGCCAGAGTCTCCCTCCTGTCCGGGGCCCGCTGCGAGGGTCCCCGGTCCGGGGTCGGCGGTAAGGGTCCCAGCTCCAGAGGCGCCACCTAAGTGGGCCAAGACTAAGGTGGAGCGGGGTCCACATTCCGCACCAGAGCCGCCACCGCGGTGAAATGCCCACCCAGACCCTCCGCTATTGGTTCAGGTTTTGCGGCCGGAGTCCGCACCTTTGGGAGGGGGGTACTGTCACGCCCTGACCGTAGATTGCTTTGTATGTTTCTATTTTTAGTTTGGTCAGGGTGTGATGTGGGTGGGTATTCTATGTTGTAGGTCTAGGTTTTCTATTTCTATGTGTTTGGCCTGGTATGGTTCTCAATCAGAGGCAGCTGTCTATCGTTGTCTCTGATTGAGAGCCATACTTAGGTAGCCTGTTTTCCCACTTTTGTTTGTGGGTGGTTATTTTCTGGTTAGTGTTTGTTGCACCTGTCAGAACTGTTCGTTTGTCATTTTGTTGTTTTTGTTCGTGTATTCATTTTGATTAAAAGTATTATGGATACGTCTCCCGACGACTTTAGTTACAGCCCCAAGTCCCACTGTGCAGGTAATTATCAATCTGATTGTACCGTTAAAAAATGGCCTCTGCATTGTATGGGGCAGGAACACCAACTTTCCCCTTTCTGAAAAACTGCCTGTTGGTTTCAGGTGGAGGTAGTGCATTGTGATGTTCTGTGGCCTCAGTTGGGATGGAAAGCAGGTTTTCAATGTTCATGTCAGAAATATTCACATCTTCATCCAATACACATTCTGGGAAGGGTGGCTTCAGCAAGAAGAGCATATAAAGCTGTGTAAAAGAGTGTTTGGGAATTGATTTCTTATCTAATAGCCTATAGTGAGTGAACATTGTCTCCCTTGAAGACGATCCTTATACAAAAAGTGCTTTTTGTTTATGTAACGTCTATGCATGCACTGACTACGTTATCCATAATGCTACATTACTTTGTAGAATAAACACCTCTTGAAACTCTGGAGACACCACTATGGTGGGCACTGCATCTGGTTTAAGAGTTACCGTGTCCTCAATGAGTTTGTAGCAGTCCTCTGTAAAGTGCATGGAACACAGGACTTTTCATGACTCTGACCCTCGAGGGACCCCTTGTGTTGATAAATACATACAAAATATCGTAAACATCACAGCCTGTATTCATAAAGCGACTTAGAGTAGTCATCCCTGTCCATTCTTTATAATAAAGGCAAAACTGATCCTGGATCAGCAATCCTACTCTGAATACGGTCCCAGGCGTTGTGATAGCAGCGCTTGAGATACAGTAGATGGCAGAGATTTTTTTTCCCTTTACCACATCTTCATTGTGGGAAGCAGTGCTATTACATCCATAGGCAAAACATTGTAGCCATTTATCCGATTCTGGCGGGAATGTCTTCTTTGAACAAGTCTCACAGTTATGAATCCACTTTTTAGTATCTGGTGAGATAGCGCTCCAGTAGTGAAGACTGCCGTGCGGGTCTTATGATTGCCTACAAGGCCATTGTTGTCATGGTACTGTACCACCAACGCCTTCACTTCCTCTGTGCTCCTAACAACCGACTGTATAGCAAACTGCCATCCTTACACCATAGCACGTCACCTGAGGAAAGAAACATTTTGCTTAAGCAGGACTGAAAACAATGTTCGCATCCCAAATGGCACCCTTTCCCCTATGTAGTGCACGACTTTTGGTCAAAAGTCGTGCACTATATAGGGAATAGGGTTCTATTTGGGACGGACACAATGTGCTGAATTTTTCCCATTGTCCCACTGTGTTAACAAAAAAGTATACCTAAATCATACCTTTGATGATACATTCCTAACTAAACCTTCTTACTGAGTATTTATTCGTATTCATGGAAGACATCTTTCTAGAGGATCTGTGAATGTTCCAAAGCGTAGGTATTGTTCCACTTTGTCTAGCCTGGCCGATAGCTTGTTGGCCTCGTTGGGTTGGCCGATAGCTTGTTGGCCTCGTTGGGTCCTCCCTGGCTTCTGGATTGGTATACCACTACTGCCTCCTTCCAGCTGCCTGGTAGTTTCCCCTCCTCCCACACTCTATTGTACAACACCAATACCTTATCCAGTGCCTCATCACTAAGATGGGCCAACATGACATGGCACACCTCATCTTTCCCAGGTGAAGTTAACCCAGCCTTGCCTATTGCCACATTGCTCGTCCAAATATTTATATATTCTAATTTCTTTACTTTAGATTGTGTGTATTGTTAGATATTACTGAACTGTTAGGGATAGAAACGCAAGCATTTCGCTACACCCGCAATAACATCTGCTAAACACGTGTATGTAACAAAACAAATTTGATTTGCCCTCTTCATCTCTGCCATGGTAATCCAATCCAGCACATCAGGGTGCTCCTCTCTCGTTCTCTCTCTCCCCCTCTGTCCCTGTGACAGATTAGCCGAGCTATGTACTTGAACAAACGCTTTGCCATCATATCTGCCTTCTCATCTGTTACTGCCATATTCTCCCCACTCGTCAACACTGGATAGTCCCACTCCCTTCTGACCCCACTCTTCCTCTCGATCCTCCTCCACACTTCTCCCACAGGTGTCGTCCTTCCAATGGTGTCACAGAACCGATGCCAACATGACCTCTTCGCCTGGCGGATAGTTCTCCTCACCTGGGCCTGCTTATACAGACTCAGATGTTATTTGTCCTTTTCAGTACTCTAAATGCCCTGTTCCTACTCCTCACCGCTGCCCCACATTGCTTTCCTCCTCTTCCCTGAACTCCTAGGTATAGCCTCAGTAGCTGCCCCCACTAAAGCTGTTCTCACCCAGTTATTCATACTATCCACATCCCCTGTCATATCCACCCGAGCCATCACTGTCACGTTCTTTCAAAATCGAACCCAGAAGCAGACCAGGACAAGGAGAGTAGGAAGAAGGTGAGTATTTATTTACAAGTGAATATGAAGGGGTAGAAATATCCAGGTGGCGTAGCGGGCAGCGGTGGTGAGTTGATGGGAGTGAATAGGTGGGTCCAAGGGAGTAGCGGAAACCTCCGACGACCAGGCAGGAATGGGGTAAGTGATCCGGGTGAATAACTGAAGACAGAACAAACGGAGGTAAGTTTAAGGCAAGCAAGACGTACAAAACAACAAAACAAATTCTATCAAGCTGGAGGCTGATACGCTGGCACAACATACTGTTAATGGCTAACGATCCGGCAGGGAATGGATGTCAGGTCCGGGCTTATGAAGAGGAGAGATGATGATCAGGACCAGGTGTGCAGATAGCTGATGGGATACAGGTGCGGGTAATCTGAGATCTCCCAACTAGCTAAATCGCCCGGCAACCAGACAGGGTGCGTTCCAGGACACCGGAAAAAACACTCCAGAACAGAACACAGGCAAAAAACAGACTCAGGAAACGGGATTCGTGACAATCACTTGCTCTCTCAGCTCCTGAAACTGGTCCCACTTTGCCTTTCCAAACACCCACCTGCCTACTCCATTCTCACTTGTTGCACCGCCACTGCCTCTTTAATTGCTTCACACCCATCATATGCCACACTATGAGCACCCACACAGCTGCAGCACTTTGGTTGTACACCATCCCCAAACTTCCCGTACTCATGCTCCCCTCCACACCTGACACACCTCTTTTTCTCTTTACAGGCTGTTGCCACATGCCCAAATATCTGGCAGTTATAACATCTTAAAGACTTCGGGAACATAACCCCTCACATAATAACTCATATATCCTATGGTTACTTTATTTTGCTGTACCTTGTCCTTGAAGTGTAACAGAATAGACGGACTATCTGCCCTCACTCCATCCCTTGTTGCTTGCCGTCTTTGAACATTTACAATAACGCCACCTCTCAAGTTCACCTTAACTCTTCAGTGCTAACACTCACAGGCACTCCTGTTATCACCCCTTTAGTCCACTGCTTCCCTGCTTGATCATTCCAGCTGCTCCACACCACCTTACACTTCCTTATTTGCTTCACTCTGAGAGCTTTTTCCCTCTGCGCCATGTCCTTACAGAACACCAACAAGATCCCATCTCTTAACAATTTAGCATTGACAACTTACCCAATCAGCTCTTTTATCACAGCAGTCAACCTTATCGGACTCATCACCCCAACTCCCCCTTCCTCCCTAAACTTCAGAATCACATTATGCTCCTCCTCACCTCCATGATTCCCTCGCGACTTAGCTTGCCCTTCCTCCTCTGAACTGCCTCTGGCGTTGGAAACTATGTTGCTCTCCACAAACTTATTTTTCTTCTTCAGCTCCGCCTCCATAGATCTCTCACTCCCCTTCAAACCCCTACTCCCTTTCTCTCCCACTTTCTCTCCCACTGTATATACAATACAGGTCGAAAGTTTGGACACACCTACTCATTCAAGGGTTTTTCTTTATTTTTACATTGTAGAATAATAGTGAAGACATCAAAACTATGAAATAACACATGTGGAATCATGTAAGAACCAAAAGTGGTAAACAAATATTTTTGATTCTTCAAAGTAGCCACCCTTTGCCTTGATGACAGCTTTGCACACACTTGGCATTCTCTCAACCAGCTTCATGAGGTAGTCATCTGGAATGCTTTCCCAACAGTCTTCAAGGAGTTCCCACATATGCTGAGCACTTGTTGGCTGCTTTTCCTTCACTCTGTGGTCCAACTCATCCCAAACCATCTCAATTGGGTTGAGGTCGGGTGTTTGTGGAGGCCAGGTCATCTGATACAGCACTCCATCTCTCTCCTTCTTGGTCAAATAGCCCTTACACAGCCTGGAGGTGTGTTTTGGGTCATTCCCCTGTTGAAAAACAAATGATAGTCCCACTAAGCGCAAACCAAATGGGATGGCGTATCGCTACAGAATACTGTGGTAGCCATGCTGGTTAAGTGTGCCTCTAAATAAATCCCTGACAGTGTCAGCAGCTAAGCACCCCCACACCACCTCCTCCATGCTTCACGGAGGGAACCACACATACGGAGATCATCCGTTCACCTACTCTGCGTCTCACAAAGACACAACGGTTGGAACCAAAAATTGCACATTTGGACTTACTCATCAGACCAAAGGACAGATTTACACGCTGAGAAGCCAACGTTATTGAAGCATATATCACTTGTTGGCCTATCACTCTGTGCTGGCACAGATCCAATACTCACAGGGATCCTCTCAGGATGCTAGGGATCCTAGCATACGACACCTTCTGCAATACTCTGACTCTGGCCACCTCCAACTGCCTCTCTTGCACCGGACACCTCTGATACCCAGCAACATGGGCGTCCCTACAATTGACACTAACAACTTTATCCACCTAAATTACACAATCCTCTATCCCATGCCCTCCAGCACACTTCCCACATCTTGGAATCTCCCTCCTACAAGCTGCTAGACATGACCATAAACGTTGCACCTGAAACACTGCAGTGGATTCGGCACAAAAGCTCTAACAGGATAACTGATATATCCTAACATGACTTTGTCAAGTAAAAACTCAGACTCAAAACTCAAAAGGACTGACAGTGACTCCTCTGTTTGACCACTCTCACCACCGGGACTCACAAACAGATCTTGACCCAAGTTGCGTGACATGGAGTGCCTGCTCCCTCTGGTCTGAAAAAACACAAACAAATATCAAGTCCACTAAATGTTACCTCACTGATTCAACTGTACCCAACTCCTTTCCTACCCACCCTGAAACCACAAATGGATCCACCAAAAGGCAAGGATCCACTTTCTCCAAAAATGTCACTCCTATTGGACCAGATTCTTCTTTATCATGTCCATCGATGCCAGGCTTGGGCTCCGAGCTCTTCAACACATCTTCCACCTCACGTAACTCGCCCTCATTTACTTCCATTTCACCTCCAGAACTGGAGCATGGCTCACTCTGTTTGCACTTGATACCAATCTTCTTCGACACCCCATCTCCATTTTTATCACCATCTTCCTCAAATTCAAATCCAACCTCTTTCCTCATTCTCTTAAAACCTCTTCTTCCTCTTTATCCCCTCCAGTCCTCCTCAGAAATGCACCTTTCTGTATCCCTGTCCCAATATTCCTCTTCTCCCAACATTGCTTACCCAGCATTCAGCGTTCTACTTCACCGCTCCGGCTAGCTACACCCTTCTTCCTTGTTTCAACTTTCACAAGTCAACGTCACAATCTCATTCAAACGGTGGGGAGTGCAGAGTGCAAGGTCCGTCGTACACTGCTGTCAAAACTAGCTAATAATGTCTACTGACACTTTGCCAACGCCTCCTCCAGCTCTCTCAATTGAATACAGGCAGTTGCGTCAACAACCCTCATCAAATATTCCAAAAAGGATTCCAATAATGAGACGTATCCACCAATCCAAAGAAAGGATAGGCAGGAGCTAGACAGCCAGCGGTGCCGCTTTTATGGACAACTCCCAGTGTTAGGGCAGAGAGACATAATCCATAATCTTTGATATAGGTAGCTGCAGCCCAATATAGTGACCGGAGAATGGGTAAATCGAAAAGAGTGGGTGTATGGAAAGCGAATCAGCTAAACGGGCAGATGTGTTGCCACTCAAGACGGTTCTGTGTGGCTGATTGGGCTACGAGTCGATAGTAGGCCACCAGTTCTCTGCTGTTGTGCCTGCCAATTTGAAGTCCTTCAACTTGAAGTCCTACTAGGTATAATGGTCGTGTCGCCGGCGGTAGCTGATTAATTTCTCACCCATTATTTTATTTCAAGTAAGACAGCAGCCTATACAAGAAATAAGTAATTATTATAACCATGTAGAATTCACATTGATACACATTGTAAATAAGAAGTTGTTCTTAACTGACTTGCCTAGAAAGGTTAAGTAATTTATTTACATTTTAAATGCATACATAGTCTACTACTCAATGGGGAAGACATTGACGGCAACAACACAGAAACAACACTCTGGGACACAGTACCCTTCGATGTCGCAGTTTGCCTTACCACTGACTGCTGGACATCAAGGGTAGCCACTTCTTACATGTCGGTTACATGTCACTTCATTGAAGATTTTTCGATGTCTAGCTGTCTTCTGGACTGCTTTGAGTTCAGCGACAGACACACCTCAGAGAACTTGGCAGAGGAATTGTTGAGAGTGGCCAGAGAACGGCAAGTAGATGGAAAAGTGGTCTGTAATGTTTGCGACAATGCAGCTAACATAACCAAAGCCATGAAAATGTTAAAATGGACCCATCATCCATGTCTTGACCACACAATCAACCTGATTGTAGTAAGAGGTGCTCTGAAGGTGATGAAACCCGCTGTGGACAAAGTGAAAAAGCAGCTGTGGAATACTTCCACAGGAGCACAATAGGTGCTGAAAAACTAAAGTCTACACAACGCCAGATGGGGATGCCTGAGCTGAGGCCTAAACAAGACTGCACTACAAGGTGGAATATGTTGAAGCGGTTTCTTGAGTCAAAGGATGCCATCATCTCTACCCTGGCCATTTCCAATGTCAATGCACCTGTTGATGCTCTGACCCAAGAGGAATGGGAGGTGGTGGAGGAGGTGTGCAGAGTCCTGGAACCCTTTGAGCAGGTCACTGTGGAGATCAGTGGAGAGAGGTACAGTAAGCAGTTATTACTACATCATTATTTAATCCAGTATTATATATGTATATGAGCAGTAGATGAGAATGTAGTATCAGTATACAAAACATGAACCTGAACTAATAAGTTACTGTTCTCTCTTTTCTGCTGTGACAGCCTCAAAAATGATACTCCTGTGTAAGGGTCTGCAGCGAATCACAGCCAGCCGCCAGAGAGAAGCAAATGTAACCACAGGACATGTGACAGAGTTGATGGACACCCTATGTTCATCAATGGACAGAAAGTTCCACACAATGGAATATAATCACATGCTATCAGAAACTGCACTTGACCCTAGGTTTAAGAAGTTAGCCTTCAGTGATGCCAGAGCGATTGATGAGGCTCTTCAAAGAATAACCTCAGCAGCAGGGAGGGACAGCCCCAGCAGTCAGCTGGCTCAGGCACCAGGGCAACAGGAAGAAGATGGATCAGATGGCGCAGAAGCACCAGTAGCAGTGCCACAAATGTCTGCTGTTTGGATGCTGTTTGACGAGAGAGCAACTGGGGATGCAGCACGAAGGAATCCCTCAGCAGATGCCATAATGGAGGTCCTATCCTATTTGGAGGAGCCCCTCTGTTATTTATTTTTCTTTGATATGGTGCAATATTATATTATGCTGTTCAGATTAAATTCGTTTTGAATGGTTAGATTTACATGCACTTTGTTTATATACATTAAAAAGTTATACTTTAAATGCAAATGTTTAATAACATTATTTTTCATAACAAACCAATGCATTTTTAAATACATTGTGGTTAAGGTAGAGTATGATTTAATTTAATTAGAATTGTTTTAACACCAATCATAGTCAAACCAACGAAAACTGTTTGACTTGACAAAATACAAAACATATATTTTTTAAAGAGCCGTTTGGGAGCCAAAAGAGCCGGCTCTTTTTGGTGAGCTGAGCCGAACGAGCCGGCTCAATGAAAAGAGCCGGAATGCCCATCACTACTTATAGCAGAGCGCTTGACATTCCCACTACTTTCCTTTCGACACACCCACTCGCCCATATTCCGACATTGGGACGCAACTACCCCATTCTCACTAAAACACGAAGTTATGGCACAAATCGTACTTGATGCGTTCTCTAATTTACACTTCGTGTTTTTCTATGGGTTTAGCGATGTGAAATTGACACGCAAGGCACATACCGCCATAGAGTGGGAGGAACTGATACAAGTACTCATAACTTTGTTTCCCCTCCCCATCATTGTTTTAATGTATATACAGTATTTTTGTTTTGTTTTGTACTAGTAGCAATCTTAGCTGAAAAAAAGTTTAATATGATCTTATCTAGATTTCTTTCAGGTGTAGGGGATTTGTTTTTGCTAGTGCAGTGCTCATAAATCCCCACTAGATATCACAGGTTGCACTTCATAAACCCATCAACAATTTGCAACAAGGTTGTCTATACAAATATTTCAATTGAGTTAAGACTTTCTTTTGAATTCCTGATCACAATATATTTGTATGATTTAACACTAAAGAACAACTTGATACAAACACACGCATTACAATACACAATATTGGCAGCTTTAATCATCAGATCTACAGTACCACCATTTCAGGGACAAGAGTGCAATTGGTAATTTACTATGAAATGTCATTAGTATTGGAGGGTTCAAAACTCCATCAGGTGTGTGTATGGTCCGTTAGTATCTAGCTTCAGTACTTGTCTGTTCCCATATGTTCCATGTTTCACGATCATCCCAGTCTCACTACTGTTACTGGACAAAGCCAGTTCCTTCTCACACAGGGAGACAAAGTTAGAATAGAGCTGTAGGCCCTCTTCTTTCCCAATGTTATGGTGGTACTGCATGCCCTTCCCTTTGGCCTTGCCTCCCAGTGTAGCCTGAGGCACGATGAGGACGTTCCCAGGCAGGTCCAACACTGACACATACTTCCCAGAGTCAGCTTCACACAGCTTCAAGTTGAGCAGAGTGTTCACTGTGGAGTAGAGCAGAGGGATCAATAACCATTCAGTACTAGCAACATTGCTTTACGATTCCTTGAAAAACAGTGACATTTACTGTTCACAGTCTTGTGAAGCCCAGGTAGTTGCTTTTAATTGCAGTATTGTCCAAAAACTGGAAAAAGCACAATAAATACCGATTTTTGGAATCATTTCCTCTGTAGCGCCTTTAAAAAAGCAGATGTAGACCACCATCCCTCTGTCAATCTGAAAACATGAAATCTTATGAGCAGCCCATCCCCCAAATATTATATTCTGAGCAGGCAGACCATATTTGCATATAAGAAAGTAGTAGAAGATAATACAATAGTACCTCCACCCATTCAGCCTCAGACTGATCATCTGCAAGTTTGACCTGAAGCCTTGCATAGAGACACTGCTGAAGAACAGTTCTTGCTAGTGGAGAACCTGCCTTTTCAGTCATTTTGAAATTATATTTCAATTATATCTGCCTGTTTCAGATGATAAAGCACAAGAGGACTCGTAAAAAAACTCACTTTTAAAAGGGACAGTGAGGGAAAACAACAGAAGAGAAACGAAAACGTTCGTGTCTCTGACACTCGCTTCCGGGTGAGGCTCCTCCTGACGCCCAGTTAACAAGTACACGTCATATAAAATCGACATGCACTTGACCAATAACCTATTTTTTCTATGGCAATAACACAAGATGGCTCACTGTAGCTACAGTAAATTCTCACATTTATTAAAATTAACAACCGCTAACCTAAATAAACCAACATTGTTACGGACAGGGAGAGACATTCAACATGCTCCACAACGCTGCAAATATTTCATACGTTTTCACAAGGTAATGTTCTAGCTCTTGCTAAAATTGTTTACAACTAACTAGCGAACTAAACTCCACTACATGGAGTGTTGTTTAGTTCGCTACAACTAACTAGCTAGGTAGTTATTTGCCAGCTAAGTAAATGCCAGCTAAGTAAATGCTAACAAGTTCACTCTAATTCACCCTACATAGCTAGTTAGCTAATCATTGCAAGCCATTGAGGCCAATCATGTAGCATGTTTGTTTACGTATCTGTATAACTATAACTAATTATAACTAACAGCAACACTATAAGATTTACATCATGTATATACAGTACCAGTCAAAAGTTTGGACACACCTACTCATTCTAGGGTTTTTCTTTATTTTTACTATTTTCTACATTGTAGAATAATAATGAAGACATCAAAAATATGAAATAACACATATAGAATCATGTAATAACCAAAAAAGTGTTAAACAAATCAAAATATATTTTATATTTGAGATTCTTCAGGGTAGCCACCCTTTGCCTTGATAACAGCTTTGCACACGCTTGGCGTTCTCTCAGCCAGTTTCATGAGGTATTGGTATTTTATTAGGATCCTCATTAGCTGTTGCAAAAGCAGCAGCTACTGTTCCTGGGGTCCACACAAAACAAGAAACATGACATAATAATACAGAACATTAATAGACAAGAACAGAACAAGATATATCATTTTTTTTAAAGGCACACATAGCCTATATATCAATGCATACACACAATACAAACGATCTAGGTCAAATAGGGGAGAGGCATTGTGCCGTGAGGTGTTGCTTTATCTGTTTTTTTAAACCAGGTTTGCTGTTTATTTGAGCAATATTAGATGGAACAGAGTTCCATGCAATAATGTCTCTATTTAATACTGTACGCTTTTCTTGAATATGTTCTGGATTTGGGGACTGGAATTGGTTCTGGATAAGTCACCTGGAATGCATTTCAATTAACAGTTGTGCTTTGTTAAAAGTAAATTTATTTCCTTCTTAATGTGTTTGAAACAATCAGTTGTGTTGTGACAAGGTAGGGGTGGTATACAGAAGATAGCCCTATTTGGTAAAAGACCAAGTCCATTATATGGCAAGAACAGCTCATAAAGCAAAGAGAAACAACAGTCCATCATTACTTTAAGACATGAAGGTCAGTCAATCCGGAAAATGTCAAGAACTTTGAAAGTTTCTTCAAGTGCAGTCACAAAAACCATCAAGCGCTATGATGCAACTGGCTCTCGTGAGGACCGCCACAGGAAAGGAAGACCCAGAGTTACCTCTGCTGCAGAGGATAAGTTCATTAGAGTTAACTGCACCTCAGATTGCAGCCCAAATAAATGCTTCACAGAGTTCAAGTAACAGACACATCTCAACATCAACTGTTCAGAGGAGACTGCGTGAATCAGGCCTTCATGGTCGAATCGCTGCAAAGAAACCACTACTAAAGGACACCAATAATAAGAAGAGCCTTGCTTGGGCCAAGAAACACGAGCAATGGACATTAGACCGGTGGAAATCTGTCCTTTGGTCTGATGAGTTCAAATTTTAGATTCTTGGTTCCAACCGCCGTGTCTTTGTGAAACGCAGATTCCATATGTGTTATTTCATAGTTTTGAATATTATTCTACAATGTAGAAAATAGTAAAAATAAAGAAAACCCTTGAATGAGTAGGTGTGTCCAAACGTTTGACGGGTACTGTATATACAATGTAACGGTACTCGTCCTCGTCTGATGACGAGTATGAAAGATCGGACCAATGTGCAGCGTGGTAAGTGTCCATTTTAATGAAATCCAACTGAACATGAACACTGAATGACAAAACAACAAAAGAGAATGAACGAGACTGAAACAGTTCTGTATGGAAAAAACACAGACAAAGAAAACAACTACCCACAACCCATAGTGGGAAAACAGGCTACCTAAGTATGATTCTCAATCAGAGACAACGATCGACAGCTGCCTCTGATTGAGAACCATACCAGGCCAAACACAGAAATACAAAACCTAGACTACAAAACATAGAATGCCCACCCGAACTCACGCCCTGACCAAACTAAAATAAATACATAAAAAAGGAACTAAGGTCAGAACGTGACATACAAGTTACATTCAAGTTTATCATGTGTTGTTGATAAACTCACTTGCTCATTCCATGATATGTTTCTGTACTCCCCAGACCTCAGGTTCTGAGAGGTCGTTGCAGGAGAGACAGAAGCAGCACATGGCTCGTGGCTTGCCCAAACAAAAGCCCATTGCTGGAGTGAAACAAGTTATTGTGGTGGCCTCAGGGAAGGGGGGTGTTGGGAAATCAACCACTGCAGGTACGCAGGTTCTTATTGGGCTCTCTGTGCTGCTCATTCATGAAACATTTGCACAAATGTGTGCAATTTGCATACATTTCAACAGACAGTGGTTTGGTCTGATCTTTTTATCTTTATGAAATATATATTTTTATACAGTGTAGTCATTTGCTAGCCTACAACCTTTTTCCTTCCCTCAACAGTGAATTTGGCCCTTGGACTCACAGCTAATGATCCAGTAAGGAAAGCACCATTATTAATTTGCACATTTTGTTATTACTGTTGCATACCAATTTTTGCCCAAAATGGGTATGCAGAACCATGATAATCTCTCTCTCTGTTTTACTACATTGTCCACTCAGTGTCTCTTCATGTCTCTTTTCTGCACACAGAGTAAAACTGTGGGCATCTTAGACGCTGATGTTTACGGTCCCTCAGTTCCTAAACTGATGAGCCTGAAGGGGAACCCAGAACTCACTGACAGTAGGAGACATCGATCTGAATGTATTCTAGCTTGAGGAATAACAAGGATGTTTTAGATGTATCCATTCATTACAGAGATCAAACTGAAAAGACAACCTATGTTTTCTTTGTGTTTTCAGACAACCTAATGAGACCACTTATGAATTTTGGGATTCCTTGGTGAGTAAATGTATCTCCAATTGCCAGTGACAGGGGAGATAAGCAAACAAATAAATCATTGAGTCATTGACTGTCATGTCCGTCTCTCATCCTTCTGTCCTCAGTATGTCCATGGGGTTTCTGGTAGAGGATGTTGCACCCATTGTCTGGAGGGGCCTGATGGTGATGTCAGCTATAGAGAAGCTACTTAGACAGGTGGGAGAGACTGATCATTCATGTACACTGACTTCCAAAGGCAAAGTGCGGTAACTACGAATTTGGTCCAAAGTATTTGGTCTGTTGTAATGGCCTTGTGTATATATAAGTAACAAGGCCCGAGGGGGTGTGGTATATGTCCAATATACCACGGCTAAGGGCTGTTCTTAGGCACGACGCAATGCAGAGTGCCTGGACACAGCCCTTAGCCATGGTATATTGGCCATATACCACAAACCCCCGAGGTGTCTTATTGCTATTATAAACTGGTTACAAACTTAATTAGAGCAGTAAAAATATATGTTTTGTCATACCCGTGGTATAAGGTCTGATATACCACGTCTGTCAGCCAATCAGCATTCAGGGCTCGATCCACAAGTTTATAATCTCATTAACATATGTTTTTGTTTTCTGAGACAAGAACAAGCCAGTCGTTCAGAATACATCATAAAGTACCAGAATTTAGACAGAAAGACTTTGAAGTGAGATTTTGCAGTAAACATTTTGTTGTTAATGCACTTTGATTATGTAGGGCAGTACAGTAATCCGTGTTAGTTTTTATACGAGCGATATCAGAGTAACAGCTACTAGAAATGTTAGGTTGCCATGTCATTTTTATGTTACCTATGCAGGTAGATTGGGGACTGCTGGACTACCTGGTTATTGACATGCCACCTGGGACTGGAGATGTTCAGTTATCAATCACTCAGAACGTCCCAATAGCAGGAGCAGTGATCGTGTCCACTCCTCAGGATATTGCCTTGCTGGATGCACGCAGAGGAGCAGAAATGTTCAGAAAGGTCAATGTACCGGTAAGAGCTTCGGATGCTAAATGCCACATTATTCTTACTTCAATTATTTTCCTTGGTAAGGACAAAATACACATTTGTGAGATGTTGATCTATGCACACTGAACAAAAATATAAATGCAACATGCAACAATTCCAAAGATTTTACTGAGTTACAATTCATATAAGGAAATCAGTCAATTGAAATAAATCCATTAGGCCCGAATCTATGGATTTCACATGACTGAGGAATACAGATATGCATCTGTTGGTAACAGATACCTTAAAAAAAGGTAGAGGCGTAGATCAGAAAACCAGTTAGTATCTGGTGTGACCACCATTTGCCTCATGCAATGTGACACATCTCCTTCACATAGAGTTGATCAGGCTGTTGATTGTGGCCTGTGGAATGTTGTCCCACTCCTCTTCAATGGCCGTGCGAAGTTGCTGGATATTTGCAGGAACTGGAACACGCTGTCGTACACATTGATCCAGAGCATCCCAAACGTGCTCAATGGGTGACATGTCTGGTGAGTATGCAGGCCATGGAAAAACTGGGACATTTTCAGCTTCCAGGAATTGTGATCAGATCCTTGCGACACGGGGCTGTGCATTATCATTCTGAGGTGATGGCGGCAGGATCAATGGCACGACAGTGGGCCTCAGGATCTCGTCACGGTATCTTTGTGCATTCAAATTGCCATTGATTAAAATGCAATTGTGTTCGTTGTTCATAGCTTACGCCTGCCAATACCATAACCCCCCATGGGGCACTCATGGTGGCATCAGCAAATGTTGACATCAGAAAACCGCTTGCCTTTACAACACCATACAGGCCGTCTGCCATCTTCCCAGTACAGTTGAAACCGTGATTCATCCGTGAAGAGCACACTTCTCCAGTGTGCCAGTGGCCATCGAAGGTGAGCATTTGCCCACTGAAGTCGGTTGCGACGCCAAACTGCAGTCAGGTCAAGACCCTGGTGAGGAAAACGAGCACGCAGATGAGCTTCCCTGAGATGGTTTCTGATAGTTTTGCAGAAATTCTTCAGTTGTGCAAACCCACAGTTTCATCAGCTGTCCGGGTGGCTGGTCTCAGATCATCCCGCAGGTGCCAGATGTTGAGTTCCTGGGCTGGCATGGTTACACATGTTCTGCAGTTGTGAGGCCGGTTGGATCTACTGCTAAATTCTCTAAAATGACTTTGGAGGTGGCTTATGGTAGAGAAATTAACATGAAATTATCTGGCAACAGCTCTGGTGGATATTCCTGCAGCCAGCCTGCCAATTGCATGCTCCCTCAAAACTTGAGACATTGGTGCTGTTGTGTGACAAAACTGCACATTTTAGAGTGGCCTTTTATTGTCCGCAGCACAAGGTGCACCTGTGTACTGATCAAGCTGTTTCGTCTGCTTCTTGTCAGGTGGATGTATTATCCTGGCAAAGGAGAAATGCTCACTAACAGGGAGAAATATGCTTTTTGTGCGTATGGAAAATGTCTGGGATCTTTTATTTCAGCTCATGGAACTTTACATGTTGCGTTTATATTTTTGTTCAGTGTATATTTATATATGTCACATCTCATAGGTCCTGGGTATAGTCCAGAATATGAGCGTGTTTCAGTGCCCCAAGTGTAACCACCAGACCCACATCTTTGGGGCAGATGGAGCAAGGGCCCTTGCTGATACTCTGGGAGTACAAGTATTGGGTAAGACCCATTTCAAACATAAATCATTACAGATTTCATTATTTCTCTCAATCTCATATGTAATAGAATGATAGTATAGTGTAGAGACTGTCTCTCCCTCCTCTGTCTAGGAGACATTCCTCTACACCTGAGCATCAGAGAGATGTCAGACAGAGGCCAGCCTGTAGTGGTGTCCTCACCTGACAGCCCTGAGGTTGGTATGCTGCTTGGATGACAATAGATTGCCAATGTTTATCTTGACTATGTTGGAAAACAAACAGTGTATTCTTCACCATAACATTGTTTACATTTTACACTTTTGAGAGTTTGCCATGTTAGTTTTCTACCTGGGTTTGTTTAATATGTCTGCCTATGCCCATTGTTTTAGGCTGAGGCCTACAGAAAGGTGGCGACTGCCGTGGTCCAGCGTCTAGAAGAACTCTCTGGTTGAGTTATTGCCCCTACTGTGTAGGACAACTGGACAACTCGTCATCGACAAGAGGTTCAGTGCATTTGGAAAGTATTCAGACCCCTTGACTTTTTCCACATTTTGTTATTCTAAAATGGATTCAATCTTTTTTTTCCCCTCATCAATTTACACACAATACCCCATAATGACAAAGCAAAAACAGGTTTTTAGATTTTTTTGCAAATGTATTAAAAATAAAAAACTGATATAACATTTACATAAGTATTCAGACCCTTTACTCAATACTTTGTTACAGCCTCGAGTCTTCTTGGGTATGACGCTACAAGCTTGCCACACCTGTATTTGGGGAGTTTCTCCCATTCTTCTCTGCAGATCCCCTCGAGCTCTGTCAGGTTGGATGGGGAGCGTCACTGCACTGCTATTTTCAGGTCTCTCCAGAGATGTTCAAGTCCGGGCTCTGGCTGGGCCACTCAAGGACATTGAGAGACTTGTCCCGAAGCCACTCCTGTGCTGTATTGGCTGTGTGCTTAGGGTTGTTGTCCTGTTGGAAGGTGAACCTTCGACCCAGTCTTAGGTCCAGAGCGCTCTGGAGCAGGTTTTCATCAAGGATCTCGCTGTACTTTGCTACATTCATCTTTCCCTCGATCCTGACTAGTCTCCCAGACCCTGCCGCTGAAAAACATACCCACAGCATGATGCTGCCACCACCATGCTTTACTGTAGGGATGGTGCCAGGTTTCCTCCAGACGTGACGCTTTGCATTCAGGCCAAAGAGTTCAATCTTGGTTTCATCAGACCAGAGAATCTTGTTTGTCATGGTCTGAGAGTCCTTCAGGTGCCTTTTGGCAAACTCCAAGCGGGCTGTCATGTGCCTTTTACTAAGGAGTGGCTTCCGTCTGGCCACTCTACCATAAAAGCCTGATTGGTAGAGTGCTGCAGAGATGGTTGTCCTTCTGGAAGGTTCTCCCATCTCCACTGAGGAACTCTGGAGCTCTGTCAGAGTGACCATCAGGTTCTTGGTCACTTCCCTGACCCAAGACCCTTCTCCCCCGATTGCTCAGTTTGACCAGGTGGCCAGCTTTAGGAAGAGTCTTGGTGGTTCCAAACTTCTTCCATTTAAGAATGATGGAGGACAATGTGTTCTTGGGGACTTTCAATGCTGCAGAATTTTTTTTGGTATCCTTCCCCAAATCTGTGTGTCGACACAATCCTGTCTCGGAGCTCTACGGACAATTCCTTCGACTTAATGGCTTGGTTTTTTCTCTGACATGCACTGTCAACTGTGGGACCTTATAGAGACCGGTGTGTGCCCAAATCATGTCGAATCAATTGAATTAACCACAGGTGGACTCCAATCAGGTTGTAGAAACATCTCAAAAATGATCAATGGAAACAGGATGGACCTGAGCTCAATTTTGAGTCTCATAAAAGGGCCTAAATAGTTATGTAAATAAGGTATTTCTGTTTTTTATTTTTAACAAATTTGCAAAAATGTCTAAAAACCTGTTTTCGCTTTGTCATTATGGGGTATTGTGTGTAGGTTGATGAGGGGAAAAAATATTTAATCCATTGTAGAATAAGACTGTAACATAACAAAATGTGGAAAAAGTGACGGGGTCTGAATACTTTCCGAATGCACTGTAGACCAGAAGAACCCTGCACTCCTCCATATCCCTAGCTGTTGAGTACGCACAAATCCTTGGTGTCTGATCTGATTACAAATCTGTTACATACTTATTCTATGGAATGATGTACATTCCATAGAATAAGTATGTATATCTAGACCGTGGTAGCATAATGTTCCGTTTCAATAGCAATCTGTCTCTTCAAACCAATGTGTATTCAATATATAGATCCAGTATTCATTGTTCAGTCTGATATTCAAATACAACACGTTTAATTCAAGCCTTGAGAACAAAATGTGCAGTCGACAGTAAACTAAATGAAAGTAATTTATGCCCTAAAAGCGTAGAGCAAAAATAAAGGAATGCTTTGGTTGTATGTTGTCTTTTCTTTCTGACTTGATGCTTGATGCCTCTTCCTGATGTCTGGTGAGTTGTTCTTTTGTAAATGTTGATGTCTGGTGAGTTGTTCTTTTGTAAATGTTGATGCCTGGTGAGTTGTTCTTTTGTAAATGTTGATGCCTGGTGAGTTGTTCTTTTGTAAATGTTGATGCCTGGTGAGTTGTTCTTTTGTAAATGTTGATGCCTGGTGAGTTGTTCTTTTGTAAATGTTGATGCCTGGTGAGTTGTTCTTTTGTAAATGTTGATGCCTGGTGAGTTGTTCTTTTGTAAATGTTGATGCCTGGTGAGTTGTTCTTTTGTAAATGTTGATGCCTGGTGAGTTGTTCTTTTGTAAATGTTGATGCCTGGTGAGTTGTTCTTTTGTAAATGTTGATGCCTGGTGAGTTGTTCTTTTGTAAATGTTGATGCCTGGTGAGTTGTTCTTTTGTAAATGTTGATGCCTGGTGAGTTGTTCTTTTGTAAATGTTGATGCCTGGTGAGTTGTTCTTTAGTAAATGTTGATTACAATATTTACACAATCTTCCATCTTCACGAAATGCAACTAATGTTCCCAATGTCAGAGTTGAAAATAAACAACGTACAACCTAGAACATTGGTTGCATTTCGTGAAGATGGAAGATTGTGTAAATATTGTAATCAACATTTACAAAAGAACAACTCACCAGGCATCAACATTTACAAAAGAACAACTATTTTGACTTGAAGCCAGTAAGGGTTGCAGTTACTCTCTATAAACACCTGGTGGCACTGCATATCAAATCAAACATCCCACTTCCCAGGCCACCAGTCATATTTATTTCCTCATCCTGAGTTGGATGAGCTCTCTGTGACTTGTGCAAACAGGACCACTTCCTGCATATTTCTGTTGCTCCCTAGACTCCGCTAACTACAGCAGCTGTTTCGCTTCCAACCGAACCAACCGCCATGAAAGCCAAGCCAGACGGCTTGGTGTCTTATCGGGTCAATGAGCGTTGAATGTTTACTACTGTTCTGTTCCTCTGTAGCTATGGTTATTCATTTGCATGCTGCTCTATATTGGAGGAACAGAATATGAAGTCCTACGAAAGCCCTCCGGACCAGTTCCTATTTCAGCAGCTCTGTCTGTGGTCTGAGGCCTGTCTTGTCCTGGAGACACTGTCTGGGGTTAAGACAGTGTGCCACTTACGAAAAAAGAGTGCAGTATAACCACAGTATGCGGAAACTACTGCGTCCAAAATACCACAGTCGACCGCAGTTGAAAGTGCAGTTTCAAAATTGCAATCTTTTTTTGTAAGGGGGGGTGTTGATGTGTCAGATGGTCCCCATTAAAGAGGAAGTCCCACTGGCAGAGCTGTCTATTTGTGGTTCTGTTTAAATAACTAGACTATTGTGGTGTATTTATTTGCCTTCTAGTCGTGTTTTCAGTTCTGTACACTTATTGTCTCCATCGTAAAAAGTTCCTTCAAAAACAAAAATCTGCTTCTCGTAAATCTAGATATATTCCCGAAAGGGGAACAGTGTAACACGAAGAAGGAGAAGTGAGACTTAGAGATGAAAGATGGCTGTAGCTAAATGAGGTGAAATTAGGTAGCTACTGCAGGGCAGACATGCTACCTCAAGGCTACACACTCCCAACATGCATACACCACAGGGCTGCTCTGTTTCTGAAAAGGCCAGCGCTGTGGAGGAAAAAGCTAACGGGTCCAAAGTGATGACTCCTGTGTACAGTAAGTACTGCTGTGGCATGGCTTTTAAACACAGGACAGGCAGGGGGCTTTACAGATAGATAACAAGTGGAGGATGGCCTCGTTTGCCAAGTTCTTCCTCCAGTTCTCTTTCTCTGAGAGAGAGAGAGGGTGTGTGTCAGAGAGAGAGAGAAGGGAAGAGAAAGCAAGAGTGGGAGAAATCCTTTCATGTGAGTCAGTACTGAGTGACTCCTTAGTGACTGGCATTCTTCCCTATGAGCAGCTGCCAGTGGCTCTTGCCCAGGCATGTGATGTTTTTCTAGGCAGAGGGACACTACGTATTCCCATATAAACACAACAGCATGGTTACACATAGGTCAACTGATTTACAGTATCTCCCTCTCTCCAGGTGGGTGATTTCTCTGTCTCAGCCAGTGTCCCAAATGGCACCCTATTCTCTTTTTAGTGCACTGCTTTTGACCAGGGCCTTTACTGCAATAAACGGACCATGATACAAAGGCCCATAAAGTCACTGACTAAGATATCCGTACTTACAGAATTAACTACTTCCTGAAGCTCAGGGGGAAACAGAGAGAGGGGGTGTCTGGTATCAGTGCCACCTGAGCCCTATGGACGTATATTGATTGTGAATTAATGTTAGTAACACAGATCCTCAATTGTAACCTTATAACATGGAAGGAAAATTAAATGAATATGTGTGTCTAAAGAGTTTGAACATTTCATAACTTTATCATTTGCTATGCACTCCATTAAAGTGCTCTAATATTGAAGCTTTCTTCATGCTGTATATGGGGACAGGATCCATTTATTGCTGTAAATCATCCTACGTGAGAACACAATATTATATACGAGACAGACATGTTTTATTGATTGAGGTTATGTTAAGTAGTACGTTTCTTTTGGGAGAGAGCTAAACTTTAGTGCTGAAAATCTCTGATTGAAAAGCTGGTAATTTTGTCTTTTCCATTCAGCAAACCCATGAATTCAGTTGGGTCTCCTTCCAACGGTTCCCTTTGCTTCTGTCAGTAACTAAATGAAATATAACTCTATTGTTTTGAACGCCACATCCTGCATTCCAAAATTAGAAAGGAATGGATTTTCAGAGAGCAAAAAAAAGTATCAAAAAAACATCTGTGATTTTCTGCAACTGAAGGCTTTCACTTTCTAAAATGAGCCATTAAACCTGTCATTCAAAATACATAGCCCTGATACTGCTGTATGCTGTGACCTGTATGCTGTGACCTTGTTGTTATCAGACAGATTCATATCATGAAATAACAACAATCTCCAGTCCTCATCGTCCCAGATAGATAAGGCAGCTACTAGCTAGCACCTGCACGACCATATGTAGCCGTAGGGTAGGATGGAGTTGGTGTTAATGGTGGGGGTGGATGAAGTCTCTCACACTCCAGCTCTAGGTGGTCTCCCCCCTATCCCACCTATCCATCTCCCTTGACCTTGGGATCCCTGACCTGCCTGGCTGGCCCTAGCGTTGCTCCGTTGCCATGTCAATGCAGCTGTGGAGGGGCTCTGGGTAAACAGCAGCAGCTGGTTCCAATTGTGCTGCGTCACTGGGAGGGCATGTGTAGGCTCAGAATGGGAGTGAAGGGGTGGGGGAGGTAGGGGTGAGGGTGGAGGGCGGTGGGAGGAGGGTGACTGCAGCAGCACCCCCACACACTCCAGTCATCTGTCTTGCAGTTCTGTTTCTCTGCATGCTGCTGCTGAGAGCTCTAGAACCAATGCGGGGTGTGATGGAGCATTGCAGTCTCAACACTGCGAACAGAGCTGAATAAGGACTTGCTTTTAGTGCTTGGATATCTGTGCACAACAGGGGAAAATATCCATGTAAATCAGATGATATCCTAGGCCTAGGAGGACACAACAGTGCCACTGACACATTGAAAATGCAAATAAATGAACCGGGAGGAACTATAGGACTGCTTGCTTTGGTAGCAGGATACACGATCTTTGCTCTCCTTTGAGTGAGATTGGTTTCAGCCGTTATAATTTGGAGTTCTTTATTTCAGTGTCAAGCCGTGTTTGAAGCTTATTAGTGCTCACCTGTCCCTCTGCAGCTGCAGAGTAAACAAAGGACCAAAGAGCCCAGTGGGCCACAGGCTAGGACGCAGGGGGACTCTCAAACACAATTGGCAGGAGACTAGATCTGAGGAGATTTAGAGTGAGATTTGGGGGTTGGGGAGGTGAATAATTCATGATGGTGGAGAAGAGAAGGGGACATTTTAGATGAAGCAGCGGTACTGTGCCCACAGACAGTCAGGATAGGAGACAAACAGAAGAAAGCTTCGATTTGGGCCTGCCCATGGGCTTTTGATGTATGGGCGGGCATGACCATAGAAATGGAATTCAGCCTGATTGAGACTTGGGCTGGGCACTTCAATCTCTTTATCTCCCTCTCTGTGTCTGCTGCTGAAGGATGTGTGTGTCTGAGGCATGGGCCAGTGGTTGGGACGGAGAGAATGGAGGGGCTCACTGACGTTGCATCACCTCAGGGTTAAATTAAAAATACAACTTAGGTTACTATAGTAATAGGTAGCAACTGCACCATCAGCTCTCGAGGACATCTGCTTCTGTAACAGGACTTGCTGCGACCTGATAAAAGAAAAATCCAATACACCTTTATTTTGCCCAAAACTTAGTGTTGACTAAACACTGTACAGTACATCTATTCAAGGATATTTTTATTTGAGTGTTTGTTTGACAACCATTCAAGTCCATAGAAAGAGACAAAGCACACACTTGTTGTAAATTAAATCTCTATCTTCAAATGAATCTTTTACCCACACAGTCTGTTGTTTATTCAGTGAGAGAGATCAGCTGGTACTCCTCTGGAGAAGAAACTGTGTTATAGTCACTGTTCTGTCACAGCATTGCATTGCCGAATTCTCCCAGTCTGAATGAGGAGGACTGTTTGGCTAGTAGGGCATTGAAAGGCTCAACCAGATCAAGGTCTGCTGATAGATGATATTGACTCAATAGATTAAATTATTTCATGAAGGATTTCATAAAAAATATGGTCTGGATTCACTTAACTGTTTCACTAGTGATAGCAAGCAGGCAGCCCATACAGTATGATGTGTTTTGGGATGTTTTATGCCCTATTCTTGAGACAGATGACTGGACATTGTGATTATTAAGACAAATATGATGGTGGTGGTTATTCTCCCTTGTATAAAGCCTATTTTGTGTTTCAGCTAAAAAACTACTGTACTGTGTGTACTTTACTGGATGTCCCAAGAGAGGAAAACAGTAATAGATGAATCACCTCCATTTCCCCATCAGTCCCATAAAGATATAGCCTGTTGACTATTTTGAAACTTACGGAGATGATGCTTATACACTCTTAGAAAAAAAGGTGCTCTCTAGAATCTTAAAGGGTTCTTTGGCTGTCCCCATAGGAAAACCCATTGAATAACCCTTTTAGGTTCCAGGAACCAAAAAGGGTTCTCCTGTAGGTACAGCCGAAGAACCCTATTTGGAACCTTTTTTTGTAAATGTTGACAAAAAATGACAAAGATTGACCAAAACCAGTATCACCCCAACACAAAGCTACAGCGATTAATCAAGCTTTGTTTCCATTGTGAGACTATTTCCTCGGTTGAACACTAAATCAAATCAAATTATATATTTTTTTGTTGGCCACACACAGGAAAAAACTTGGGGTGTATGGCTCAGCGTTGCGTCGTTGCGTACCACAGCCCTTAGCCGTGGTATATTGGACATATACCACACACCATGGGGACTTATTGCTTAAGTGAAGTCTCGCCTGACCTGCATACCTGCATGAAGACGCCATTGTCGTGAATTGAACACCAACCCTCACAGACAGACTTGAAGCTGGTAGAAGCTTCAGCCCTTAGTTCTTCTTCCTTCTTGTCATATAATTAAGCCAACTTAACATCAAAGGGTTGTTGTGAGTTGTTTTCATTGAGGTACTTTGCATTTTCCTTACTATTTTGTAATCTGTTTCAAACATACAAAGCAGCAATGAATCCATATTGCAGGAGCAAGTTCACAAGATTATATAAAGCTTACATTTTATGATGCAGACTAAGACCTGTTACTGAAAATGACAGAACCATTTGGATGTTGTGAGTTTCCTCCACAGGGTGATGAGTCAGCACAGCAGACCTGTTGTTGGAATGGGAGATACCGTTGGTAGTAGCACTGCTGGTGACTAACCATGGCTGTGTCCCAATTGACACCCTATCCCTTATACACTGAGTATACCAAACATTAGGAACACCTTTCTAATATTGAGTTACACCCCCTGCCCTCAGAACAGACTCAATTTGTCGGCGCTCCACAATTCGAAGGCGTTCCACAGGGATGCTGTCCCTTTTAGGTGGTGGAGCATTCTTGATACACATGGGAAACTGTTGAGCGGGGAAAATCCAGAAGCGTTGCAGTTCTTGACACAAACCTACCTACTACCATACCTTGTTGTCACGTTCTGACCTTAGTTCCTTTGTTATGTCTTTATTTTAGTTTGGTCAGGGCGTGAGTTGGGGTGGGCATTCTATGTTGTTTTTCTATGTTTTGTTCTATGGTTATATTTCTATGTGTTTGGCCTTGTCACGATCGTTATATGGTGGAAGAGAGGAGGACCAAGGCGCAGCGTGAAGTGAATACATTTTCCTCGTTTAATGACACGAAACGAAGAACACTTTACAAACTACAAAACAACAAACGAACGAACGTGACGCTATAATCCAAAATAGTGCTGACACTAAACACTACACATAGACATAGACAATAACCCACTAAATACCTAATGAATATGGCTGCCTAAATATGGTTCCTAATCAGAGACAACGATAGACTGCTGTCTCTAATTGAGAACCAATCTAGGCAACCATAGACATACATACACCTAGACTAGACACTGCCCCATAAACATATAAAAAACCCTAGACAATACAAAACACATACATCCCCCATGTCACACCCTGACCTAACTAAAATAATAAAGAAAACAAAGATAACTAAGGCCAGGGCGTGACAGGCCTAGTATGGTTCCCAATCAGAGGCAGGTGTCAGTCGTTGTGTCTGATTGGGAGCCATATTTAGGTAGCCTGGTTTTCATTGTGTTTTGTGGGTGATTATTTTCTGTTTGCTGTTTCACCGTACAGGACTGTTCGTTTTGTCGTTTTATTGTTTTTGTTCAGTGTTCAGTTTCTTATTAAAACATTATGGACACTTACCACGCTGCGCATTGGTCCTCCTCTTCTTCCACCCACGACGAGCGTTACACTTGTTCAAAGGCACTTAAGTCTTTTGTCTTGCCCATTCACTTTCTGAATGGCACACACACAATCCATGTCTCAATTGTTTCAAGGCTTAAAAAGAATTGTTTAACCTGTCTCCTCCCCTTCATCTATACTGATTGAAGTGAATTTAACAACTGACATCAATAAGAGATCATATCTTTCACCTGGATTCACCTGGTCAGTCTATGTCATGGAAAGAGTAAGTGTTCTTAATGTTTTGTATACTCAGTGTATAGTGCACTACTTTTGACCAGGGTCCATCTACTTTTGACCAGGGCCCAATGGTTCACTATACATGTATAGTGAATAGGGTGTAATTTGGGATGCAGGCCATGATATCACAGAGAAGATTAGGCTTAATAAACAAACACATCAATACACCCAAGCTTATTCACCACCCACTACCATTTTTCCATGCCTTTACAGTGATTGCAGTGCCATTGAGGCTTGTGGGAATGAACTGTGTAATAAATCTGCATGCTGTCGTGTTGAGAAATAATTTAGCTGACAGGCTGTCTTCACTGATGTTATCTCAGAATAATTTATTTTGTTGGCCATTTGCACTTTTTTCTGTAAGAAGCAAATTGCACGTGTATACTAGCAAATGATAAGTGCATACATTTCCAGTTCAACATGGGAGGCTGTCATTAAGGCCTTTTAACATTAGTATCTCCCATAGCCAGCTGTTTCATGCCTTCTGGAGGGCACCCCATAGAGCATGGAAAACCTCTCTCACACTGTGACCAACTAGTTTTCAATCAAAGAGGAATTAATTATTTCCCCTATGATATCAGACAGCGAACACCACCCACCATCATTGGCTTGAAGAGGGCCAAAAGCAGTTTGTCACAGTTTATTTAAAGGGTATACTGTAGGATTTCAAACATGTATAACCCATACATACCACATCCATAAGCAGGACATGAGCGTTTCATAACAAAGACAAAACAACAAAAATGTCAATCTGCAGTTGTTGACATGATGTATTGCTTATAATTGTGGTATGAAGGGTTATGAATGTGTTATGTAGACCTTAAGTCCATTTTTTGTAAGAGGTACCAATATGAGTAAAAGGTGAGCTGAGACTTTACTTTATTAAAGCGGTACAGTTGTATACCTGCAGTCCCTCTCTGGCAAGAGCAGAGACATTTTGCATATCGCTCTAGAGGATGCGATGTGATCAAAGAGACAACAGTGAAGCAAGTAGGGGCTCGACAGCACCTGATGCAACGGTAACAAACACTAGCAACGAGCTTTAACTTTATACACATCATCCACCCATACCCTCAGTATTTGCGCTCTGCTATAATGTCAATCGGATCTGTACAACCGCTCAGTTCCGAGTTTGTCTTTTCATAAGGAAGCTTTTAGCAATAGATTTTTCCAACACCTTGTGACATTTATTGATCATAAGGGCTATGTTTGCATCCCAACTGGCACCCCATTCCCTATATAGACTCAGACTATATTGATTGTGCAGGGCTGAAAGAGAAGGCTATTACTAAGGAGGGTGTAAGGACCAATGGTTGAGATTCACAAACAACACTTACATTAGATGAGAACAGACACTACTGTCTGCTGCATCATGTCTATTTCCAGGTTGATACAGCATGATCTTCACACTTGCATGACATGGGAACCTCACACATTGTCTGCTCTTGGAACTGATTTGAATTTAACTATTGGCTTATAAAACAATGGTATTCAGTGTTATTCAGAGAGCGTCAGGTTACAAATAGGTTTCTGCTATCAGGTTTCTGGTAATCCATTGGATGCATAAAGTGCTCACAGATCACTGCACCTGTACATAGCCCATCTGTAAATAACCCATCTAACTACCCCATCCCCCATACTGTTATTTATTTTGCTCCTTTGTACCCCAGTATCTCTACTTGCACACTCATCTTCTGCACATCTATCACTCCAGTGTTTAATTGCTATATTGTAATTATTTCGCCACTATGGCCTATTTATTGCCTTACCTCCCTTATCCTACCTCATTTGCACACACTGTATATAGACTTTTTCTATTGCATTATTGACTGCATGTTTGTTTATTCCATGTGTAACTCTGTGTTGTTGTTTGTGTCGCACTGCTTTGCTTTATCTTGGCCAGGTCGCAGTTGTTTTTGAGAACTTGTTCTCAACTAGCCTACCTGGTTAAATAAAGGTTAAATAAATACAAATAAATTAAATAAATAAAGAATCGTGGTTTTGTTTTGAAAAGAGTAAAATCCGATTTTACTATTTCCCCATGACCTCTTAAATTAGAAACAAAACAGCAGGCATAATGACTCCAGGATCAAGTCTGTACTTAAAGTAAAAGCGTCATCCTTCTTTAGAAATATATTCTCTCCTCCTATTTTTACTACAAAACTTGTGCCAACAATGACACGGGGTTAAAGTTATGTTGATTGACCTTTGACATGTAAGCTGCAATGCTCTGAGCGAGCGAGATTGTGAGAGAGAGATATAGAGAGAGAGAGCTCTGAGTGTTTTAAGTTTGTAATGAACAGGCACTGATTCCAATGCCTTGTTCTTCATATTGACAGATGGAAAGGTGCCAATCCAGAACACTAGGATCCTGTGTGAAACAACTCCCACTTGTTCTCCGACATTCAGCGTTGGTTGGAAGAGAATGCGCACCTTCCCTAGAATATTTACGCTCTGTTTCAGTGTAGTTTGAAGGATAACATGAAAATATGAACACTGAAGCGACATAAACAATTGGACAAAGCTTCCTCAGCCTTCCTGCTCGTCCCTGGTGTTTTGTGTCACTACAATTGCAGAGGGACAGCTGAGCCTGAGCCCACACCCAAAACAGACCCAGACAATGGAGCTTGGACTCCTAGCTTCACTGTTAGAGATATTGCATTATGACTGACAACAAAACAGCACAGCAATGTTTGGATTTCCAACTCAATGTAGAAAAGGCTTGTCTTAAAGGGTTGATAACTTTGTGTCAGTTGTGAGTATCACATTTTCTTTGATACGATGATCAGTCCTCTCATAAACTTCCTAGCACATTTTAGCGTTTTACATGTACATTACAACACGCAAGTTGACCATCACATACCATGATTGCATATGGATGTTCTATCTACTAGCCGTCAATCCTTCTGGAAAGAACCAAATACATCAGTTTGAAATGAATTCTACAATGAATTTCCACTTCGATGACAAAAGAATCATCAACCGCAGACACACAAGTAGCAATGACACTAATGTGTATAGAACAGTGTATAGAAATATAGGCTATTGGTGAGTGAGAGACAAGCTGTAGTGGATTCCCCCTCCCCTCTAAGTCAAGATAAAAGCAAGAGCTTAGCAAACAAGGTTTGGCAAATCTGCTTAAAATCCACTAGCGGAGCATTGAAAGTAAAGGCCTTAGGGTGAGCAGCATACTATCTAGTATTAAAAACCTCGCATTGCATTGCTCCAGAGAGCTGCGCACTATCCTTGAAAGAAAATGTCTGTCATATAAAACCCTCATGGAATATTATTGTAATTCACATGGAATGTTAATGAAATTCTTCAGATTGACTATTTCGTGTGTACATATCCCAATAATGAACATGTTATAACCATGTAATAACATGGTTTGGCTCCACGTTACAACATAACCGCCAATATGTGTCCGTAGCCTTAAAAAGTCTACTGTATTTTCAAGTAAGAAAATCAGACAGGCCAGGCTGATGCACCATTGAAAAATATACCGTATAAATGCTACAGTCTCAATGAATGAATATGTTTATTCTTGTTGACAATGTGCCATCTCCTGGTGATGATCCCCAGTCCTCGGTATGTTATCAGTATCACACAAATAGGCACACCAAACATTCAGACATTAGTTAATACATTGAAATTCTTCATTTACACAATTACATAGCAACCATGCACGAGCGTCGCGCCCCCGCTTTGAGCACTAATGGAAAAGTTACTGAGAGCGATGGTGAGAGCATTATGTATCAGTCGCCATTACTGACTGGGATGAGAGGGGAGGGAGCAATGTCTCGGATTACACGCAGCTAACACCAATAACACTAAATATATGAAAACAATCACATTTTGAATAGAAAGAGTATACACCGAACGCTCCCTGTGATTTAAAGGACACGAGCCGTTGAGAAATCGAATTTGCTGGAGTAAAATAATACACTTGGAATGCTATCTTTTTTTCGTGGTCTCGGGAGCTGGGAGCGACCATGTTAGGTAGGGGAATGTAATTTGGAATGGACTGCATCGAGTTTCTTCATTAGCTACACTCTGGATAGCATTATCTGTGTCAAGTAAATTCCAAATGGTTATATTCACGATCAAGGGAGGTAACGAAATATTCCGGCAAGGTCCTTGTAGTTTATATTTTGCGCTCAGTGAAATGTATTGTTCGACTAACACTATCTTGCTAGCTAGCTAGCCAGCGTTAGCTACAGCTTGCTAGCTAACGTTAGCAGGCTAACCTCAGTCAGAGAGGACTGGAAGCGAGCATTTTTTTTGCGTGGTTTCGGGGCAAGGCCCGCGAGCTGGCTAGTCATTCTTTCATGCAAATATCATTGATGGGTTGTCATTGTCATAGTCATAGTTTCTGAATACAATGGCATAGTCAGACGGAGCCTTTTATTGCATGGGTTATTTTAATTGTACCAATATTGCGCAGATTAAGCACGTCAGCTAGGTCAATTATTAACTTGCAAGCTAACGTTACTGTCAAGCTAATGAACCTATCTATGATTGTTGCAAGATGATCGTTCATGTGTTGGTTACTCGCAAATTGTCTAGAACAGCGTTCTACTTTTAAATAACCTCTACATCTCCTGGTAGTGGATTGCTTCTAGTGAGTTTAACGTGTGCCTCTCCGGCGATGAAATTCTTGGTTGTATGTCATTATCATCAATGACGGGGGTTGAGTAGGGCTCACAGTTCAGAACGTAGTTAGCAGACCTTGAATGAAATGTAGCCAGGTACTAGCTACAACTCATAATGAAAGGAAGTCAACGACAGAGTGAAGGTGGCGATGGTTTGCTATTGGCTACCTTCTCACTTGGATACTGATATTCACATATCTCGCTAATAACTAGAACTGCAATAGCTATGTCATAATAGCTACATTCCTGTCTAATAAAAGCGTGGGACCGTTGTAGCTATATTATTGTGTCGGACGTCAATTTGACTGATTTACTAGTCTGTTTGCTATGTAACATGTCATGATGGGGTGTGTTGCATGATTCTTACGACCGTACACAGTGGAACAAATAATAGCCAGTATTGTTGTCAAAATATTCAATAGATGGCAGGTGCAACAGTAACCTGCAACAATAGTATTGCTTGGAGTAAACTGACACGTAATCCATATTGAATGATGATGAATAGTAGTTTATTTCAGTTTATTTCTAAGTTATTTGTGGGTCACTGGTCATTCAACTCAAAGTGGAAGAAATACGTTTTTTGTGGAGTTACCAATATTCTGTGGGGAAAAAATACACTATGAAAAGAGTCACTGACACTGAACATGGGGTTTATTTGTTGTTTAACTCTGACAGACAGTACAGGTTTTATCAAAAATGGTATTTGCTACTAACAGAGTCATTTCTGTAGGTTTGGCTTATGTGACACAGTCTCTAGAGAGGAAATAGCATACTGTTGCTGTTCAGATTTGATCATTAGGCCTGTGGACCGTTTGCACCATGACAATGACTCACTGCAAAAACACCAAATGCACCCTATTCCCTTCATAGTGCAAAAGTTGCGCACTATAGGGAATAGGGTGCCATTTCGTATGCAAACCATATTAGGCCTATGAAATCAGGTTTTTGGGGTTCCTATGTGTGTTTTTCAATAATACACTTTGTTTTTCAGGGAGGTGATAATAGGGGAGAACCAGCTTCCCTATCGCAGTACGAGGATCTAGGAGGAAAGAGGGATTCACCACTAAAGGGAAGAAGCCATGATTGTGCAACACTACCCTATCTAACCAATGGGAGTGGAATGGTAGCTGTGCTGGTAGAAACCTTTCCTGAAAGTGACAAAGCAATGACAGGGGGAATATAATGGCCAAGAACAAGGAGGCACGCCCCCTAACATATGCTGTCAGTGTTGTTGGCCTCTCAGGGACAGAGAAGGAGAAGGGCAACTGTGGCGTGGGCAAGTCCTGCCTATGCAACAGATATGTGCGCTCCAACGCGGACAGCTACTACACTGAGCACACTTCTGTGTTGAGCACAATTGACTTTGGAGGTCGCGTGGTGAACAATGATCATTTCCTCTACTGGGGTGAAGTGCCACACCGAAGTGATGACGGGCTCGAGTGCAAAATTCAAATCATTGAACAAACAGAGTTCATTGATGATCAGACTTTCTTGCCCCATCGCAGCACAAACCTGCAGCCCTATACTAAAAGGGCTGCAGCCTCCAAGATACAGTCTGCTGAAAAGCTGATGTACATTTGCACCGACCAGCTTGGCCTGGAGCAGGATTTTGATCAGAAGCAAATGGCCGATGGGAAACTGAATGTTGACGGTTTTATATTGTGTATAGACGTGAGCAAAGGCTGCAATAGGAAATTTGAAGATCAGATGAAATTTGTCAACAGCCTTTATTCTCAAATGGTCAAATCGAAAAAGCCCATCGTCATTGCTGCAACGAAATGTGACGAGTGCGTGGAGCAGTATCTAAGGGACCTTCAGGCATTCGCTGCAAGCAAAAAGAACCTCCTGGTGGTAGAAACGTCGGCTCGATCTAGCATCAATGTAGACCTGTGTTTTAATGCGTTAACCCAGCAGATGGACAAAACACGAGGCAAACCCAAAACCATTCCTTATTTGGAGGCCTACAAAGTTCATAGACAGTTAGTAGCCACAGTGTCCGACAAGTTTGAAAAGCGGATTGTACAAACCGTCAGAGATTATCACACAAGTTGGAAAATGGTGAGTAACACGTTGAAAAACCACCCTGACTATGAGGAATACATCAACCTGGAAGGCACCCGAAAAGCTAGAAACACCCTCAACAAGCACATAGAACAGCTGAAGCAGGAACATATCAGGAAAAGGAGGGAAGAATACTTCTTGAGCCTGCCAAAAATTCTCAATAACTTGCTCAACAACTTGGAAGAACTTGAGAACCTGAGCTGGTCAGAGGCTCAAAGCATCTTGAAGAGCAGGGCCGAGTTTCAATTCTGGTTTGTGTTGCTGGAGCACACCCCGTGGGATGAGACGGACCAAATTGACAAAGTCAATGACAGAAGAGTGCCCTTTGATCTCCTCAAAACGTCGGAAGGGGAAAAGATTTATCAGAACCATGTCCAACATCTGTTCTCAGAGAAAAGACGGTTAGAAATGAAGGATAGATTCAAGAAGACGTTGGATCGAGTCCATTTCATCAGCCCTGGACAACCCTGGGAAGAGGTCATGTGTTTTGTCATGGAGGACGAGGCCTACAAGTATATCAGTGAATCTGATCGCAGGGATGTTTACAGCCAGCATCAGCAGGAAATAGTTGAAAGGGCCAAAGAGGAATTTCAGGAAATGCTTTTTGAACACGCCGAGCTGTTTTATGACCTTGATTTAAACGCCACCCCAAGCTGTGACAAAATGAGCGAGATCCACACTGTGCTCAACGAGGAGCCCAGATACAGAGCCCTGCAGAAACTGGCCCCGGACAGGGAGTCGCTTCTCCTCAAGCACATCGGGTTCGTCTACCACCCCACAAAGGAGACGTGTCTGAGTGGACAGAGCTGCGTTGACATGAATGTCGAGCAGGTACTGGCTAACAGGCTAGTTCAGCTGGACCACAGTCGCTCTAATCTCTACTATAACAGTGCCAACATTGATAAAGTTAATCTGTGTCTCTTGGGAAGGGAGGGTCTCGCACAAGAACTCGCAAATGAAATCCGAGCTCAGTCCACTGATGATGAGTACACCCTGGATGGGAAAATCTATGAACTGGAGCTTCTGCCTGTTGATGTCAACTCAACGTTGCTCTTTAGCCATACATGGGCGTCGACCTTCAAACCTCATGGAATCTTCTGTGTCTTCAGCTCCATAGAGTCGCTAAATTGTATTGGCGACTGCATAGGGCGAATCAGGGGAGAGATTGCACAGAACAGGAGGGAGAGATACGCTCAGCCATTGCCATTCATTCTAATCCTAGCAAACCAGAGAGACAGTGTTTGCAAAAATATGCCTATCTTGAGGCATCAGGGCCAACAGCTTGCAAATAAGCTACAGTGCACCTTTGTAGACATACCCTCTGATACTTTTCCGCGGAAGTTTAATGAGTTACAAATTAAACAGGCTCTCAGAGGAGTATTAGAAGGACTAAAGCACAACTTTGATGTGATGAGCCCTCTGCCTTCCATCAAAGACATGTCAGAGACCGACTTGAGGATCGTTATGTGTGCCGTGTGTGGGGATCCATTCAGCGTGGACCTCATCCTTTCACCTTTCCTGGATTCACATTCCTGCAGCGCAGGGCAACCTGGCCAAAGTAACACTCTGATCCTCAACAAAATCATCGGCGACAGTCGCAGAAGAATACAGGTCACAGTCCTCTCCTACCACTCCTCCATCGGAATCAGGAAGGACGAGCTTGTCCATGGATACATCCTGGTCTACTCGGCTAAACGCAAGTCCTCCATGGCGATGCTCAGAGCTTTCCTGGCAGAGGTCCAAGACGTCATCCCTGTTCAAATGGTGGCCATCACAGACAGTCAAGCCGACTTCTTTGAGAACGACGAAATCAAAGAGCTCATGACTGAAGGGGAGCACATCGCTACGGAGATAACCGCCAAATTCACAGCTCTATACTCTCTGTCTCAGTACCATCGGCAGACGGAAGTCTTCACACCGTTCTTCAACGAGGTGCTAGAGAAGAAGAGCAGTATCGAGAGCGCCTTCATGTACGACAGCTCTCGAGACTGCATGGGTGCGAGCGAAGATGTCTTCCCCCAGTCTCCCCACAGTCATTCCCCTGCTTACAATTACTACCCTGACTCAGAGGATGACACCGAGGCTCCTCCACCTTACAGCCCCATCGGGGATGACGTGCAGCTTCTTCCAACGCCTAGCGAACGTGCTAAGTACAGGATCGATCTGGAGGGAAACGAGTACCCTGTCCATAGCACACCTCTAAGTGACCACGAGCGCAACCACAGAGTGCCTCCCCCAGTTAGGCCCAAGCCTATACTACCCAAGTCCAACGTCAAGAAGCTGGACCCCAATCTCCTGAAGACCATCGAGGCTGGGATGAGGAGCAACAGACGACAACGCGGCCCCATGGCCCACGGTGAAGACGTTGAGGCGTCCGACAATTACGCAGACCCCATAGACACTCTCCTGAAATCAAAAGGCTTCAGCGACGACATCTACGCTGTCCCGGAGGACACCCAGAGCAGGATTGTCAAAATGCGCAACTCGTTTGGAGGGCTTCACGTCTTGCACGGGGATGAGGAGAACGGCTTCGACCGCAAGGCACAGGCCAGCAGGAGGCCCTCCAAGTATAAGCACCGCTCAAAAATACTCTTCAGCAAAACCAAGATGTACCACAGACGTGTCCACTCCGACGTCAGCGACGATGAGTCTGGGCCGGCCATGCAGAAGAAGAAGAAGGGCAGGGCCCATCGGGGCAGTGAGGAGGACCCCCTGCTCTCCCCTGCTGACCCCTGGAAGGGAGGGATAGACAACCCTGCCATCACCTCCGATCCAGAGCAGGATGACATGAAGAAGAAAAAAAAGAAAACGCCAAAGACAAAGGAACCTAAAAAGGTAAGTGTTCTGATTCTTCATGTTCTGTGTAATCGTTTCTTATATCATTTTTTTTATGTTGTTTTAGATAGGCCTAATACTTACTGTAAAGAGAAATCAAAGCTATTGTACATGTTATATGTAATTGTACATTGTCTAACAGCTGGTCATACAGTCCAGTGATCTCAAGCACTACACATGATTACTATGAAAGAGATTCAGAATCGTCTGCACTCATGCAGTGAAGCAAGTCGATGTTTTATCTATCACACTGAGAGCAAACGTGACTTGCAATTTCTGTTCAATATTGCAACATCACATATTCCTGGCCAAACATGCACTCCCATTCCTCAGCAGTTAAGACAAGCTACAACACAAGCAGTGACAAGATAATCACGGTTAAATATGACTGCCATATTGCGGATAGCCCCTTCTGTTGTCATAGTTGAGGAGTGAGAGGAGATGTATGCAGTTGAAGAATATCTGGGCATCCCACTGTATTGTAGTCTGGTCTGGCTACAGTTGGCCAGGTGTTAAAGGCATTTGGAGGCAGGCAGGGTTCCCAGGGCTTGGAGGAAGTGTACTGAGGCATGAATCAGTGGACAGCGATTATGTTCAAAATGGCACCCTATTCCCAATTTAGTGCACTACTTTGACCAGAGCCCTATGGACTCTGGCCAAAAGTTGTGCAATATATAGGGAATAGGGTGACATTTGGGACATAAGGGAGAGATTGGCCTGTTAGACTATATTCTCCCAAACTTTATATTTTCACAGAAATACAGTAGGTAAACCATCACAATTACGTTTCAAAGAGCTTGCTTCATTCTTCATTTTGTAAATTATTTTGTCTGCATATAACAGGGCAATCTATCATACAAAAATGTTTTGGCTAAAAGCCAAACTTCATATACACTGCTCAAAAAAATAAAGGGAACACTTAAACAACACAATGTAACTCCAAGTCAATCACACTTCTGTGAAATCAAACTGTCCACTTAGGAAGCAACACTGATTGACAATAAATTTCACATGCTGTTGTGCAAATGGAATAGACAAAAGGTGGAAATTATAGGCAATTAGCAAGACACCCCCAATAAAGGAATGGTTCTGCAGGTGGTGACCACAGACCACTTCTCAGTTCCTATGCTTCCTGGCTGATGTTTTGGTCACTTTTGAATGCTGGCGGTGCTTTCACTCTGGTGGTAGCATGAGACGGAGTCTACAACCCACACAAGTGGCTCAGGTAGTGCAGTTCATCCAGGATGGCACATCAATGCGAGCTGTGGCAAAAAGGTTTGCTGTGTCTGTCAGCGTAGTGTCCAGAGCATGGAGGCGCTACCAGGAGACAGGCCAGTACATCAGGAGACGTGGAGGAGGCCGTAGGAGGGCAACAACCCAGCAGCAGGACCGCTACCTCCGCCTTTGTGCAAGGAGGTGCACTGCCAGAGCCCTGCAAATGACCTCCAGCAGGCCACAAATGTGCATTGGGGGTGTCTTGCTAATTGCCTATAATTTCCACCTTTTGTCTATTCCATTTGCACAACAGCATGTGAAATTTATTGTCAATCAGTGTTGCTTCCTAAGTGGACAGTTTGATTTCACAGAAGTGTGATTGACTTGGAGTTACATTGTGTTGTTTAAGTGTTCCCTTTATTTTTTTGAGCAGTGTATTACAATCATGAATCGGTGACAGTACAGTAGCACTACTGCCATGAAGAATACTCTCATTGTTTGAACATTTTGCTTCCTTTGATAATCAGGCAACAGAACATTAAACAAAGAACAAAATATTATTTCTTGCAAGGTGTTTTACACTTGTGGAGGATGACAACTCTTGAAGAATTGAAATTCAAAGGATTTACTTTTTTCTCTCTCTTGAAAACAATGCTGTAATGTTTTCTTTCACTTTGTGTTTTTGTGTTATTCACAGCCAAAATCCAAGCCCCCAAAGCCTTTGTACCCACCCACACGGAGGAACTGGGACAGCAACTACTTTGGTGTTCCCCTGCAGAACCTGGTCACCCCGGACCGGCCAATCCCCTTGTTCATTGAGAAGTGTGTGGACTACATTGAACGCACTGGTAGGTTACTTTTTATCAGTTCTCCCTCATCTCTGTTTTGGGTTGTTGTTACTATTTGAGTGTGTGAGCATGACGCTGTAGTTGTGAGTGTGGGCCATTTCTCTCTTGATCATAGGCAACCCCAAGTACTGTATGTTTTGCTATTTGGTTGGAATTCACTTGAGCTTTTTGTGACCGCTGCTAACAAAATGTGGGATTTATTCCTGCTGCCTTTTCACTACTAGCTGACAGTTCTTGGGAGTTCAGTTCTATGATAATACGATAAGTCCTCTCCCCCAACAGACTGGCATGACCTTTATGACAGACCATCATTGGGGTTTTGGTTATTGTTCAGTGTTTCCCCTATATTTATTTAGCAGCGGCACACCGCCACTGTTAAATCAGTCGCCACTGAAAAAAATAGACAAAAAAACAAATATATACATATATAGAGAGATTTTTTAAATTCTGCTGAGACGTGCTTTTAAGATCAGTGACAAGTTACAACATCCGATCCTCCGAGAAACCGCCAAGGTAACTAGCTAGCTAAATCAAATCAAATTGTATTGGTCCCATACACATATTTTAGCAGATGTTATTGCGGGTGTAGCTAGCTTGTAATCCTGGAAGTGTAGCCAACCCTATTAATAGATGTATAAATGTATGCCCCAGGAAGACCAAAGCCATCAACCCACCGCTGCTTAAAAAAATCCTAGGGGAAAGACTGCCGTTATTGCATTACAAACCACTGAATTCCAGGAAGAAGAGAGGATGGATTTATTAGAGCTATGGTGTAGTTCCTTGTAAGGGTCCCCTCCTGTTTGTATTGACTTAACCTTGCTTAAGATCTTCTGAAGCGCTTACTTAGCTCACTTGATCCTTTTAATTGTTGGATCTCATATAATGTTAGGGGTTAGTCTAGTGATTCATTAATTTGGCCCATGGGTTTTAAACAAGCTTATTCACTGAGATGCCCAGCTACATTTGTTCATAATCCTTTAGTAGTCAAACGTAGCATTGTAGCAATATTGTTTCCCTTTGCAATGAAACAAAGGTCTTGACCCGCCTTAATTTCTGCAACGTGTATCAGTCACCAGCTACAAGCAATGACTGGGGAAAGAAGACTCTGCTAACTGCTTACACACTCAATCGCGGTTTTCTTTAAACTTGTCCTTTTTCCTCAGTAATAAATTGCGTTTCAAGGGGGGCATAAGAGGGGAGGGCGAGCGACTGGGCATGGTGAATGATTAAATGGAATTTGATGTTGATGCATTTGGAAATCTCATTGGCCATTATTGTCTAAGCGAGAGATGCGAGAGAGGGCAATATTTTGAAGGCAGCAGCAGAAATCTCCCTCTAGGGTATTGGTTATGATATCTGATTTGTAAATCTGCAGTTCACAGTAGTGTCTGGAGCTGGAAACGATATCCTCTCTGAGCTTAGTGAACCCGCCAAGCAGCATTCGTTTTTTCCCTAGATATAAGAAAGTGCTTTTCCATAAATTTTGGGGGGTTGAACGTAATCTCAGAGCATATGTTAACCCAAACTGGGTAAAAAAGCTGATTATTTTTGTTTGCTTTGAAGTCAGTGGAGTAGAGTAAAAGTCTGAATTAATTCAAGTAGTAGTCATTGGAAACTGCCTGCTATTGCTTTCAGGGGCGTCGTGCCCCCCTACTTCCCTTTACCATGCTTTGTAGTTGACCACCATATTCAATGGAAACATTGACTGGTAGGCCTACTAATCAATACCCAGTGAGTGAGTAGCTTAGTAGTCGGTCTCAAACAAACCAACATGGTGGTGAATTTCACACGGGTCCGAGTAGCCTAGTTTGTGGCCAAAAGAGTTTGGTTTCTGTTGGTTTCTTATGACAATTGTGATGAGACTCAGACAGGGCCTGAATTTAGCTCTGGGGACCTTGGTTTCCACTGGACTGGAAGTCCTGTGCTAAGAAAATAGTTATAATAGGTGGCAGACTAACATCGGATCACTGAACATAACATACAACAGCACAGTGCTGCAGAGTGCAGGAAGAGAGTGGCTGGTTTCATCAAGAGCCTGAAGAATGCTGAAACAAAATGAGCAATCACCTTCAATTAACAGACACCCATGGCAGCCCATTTTCTCTCGCCATCTCTCCTCTCTCTCTCTCACCCTTTCTCTCCCCTGTTGCTATGGGCCCTCTCATCTCTCCACATCACAAAATGGAGGAAAGAAAATGAAAGAATTAATGACATGATGCATAAAGAAGCATGTTCAGACTGGCTTGCTGACTAGTAGCTAATCTTGGGTTATATATACAGTTCCAGTCAAAAGTTTGGAAGCACCTACTCATTCCAGGGTTTTTCTTAATTTTTTACTATTTTGAAGACATAAAAACTATGAAATAACACATATGGAATCATGTAGTAACCAAAAAAGTGTTAAACAAATTTAAATATATTTTATATTTGAGTAGCCACCCTTTGCCTTGATGACAGATTTGCACACTCTTGGATTCTCCTCAACCAGCTTCATGAGGTAGTCACCTGGAATGGATTTCAATTAACAGGTGTGCCTTGTTAATTTGTGAAATGTCTTTCCTTAATGCTTTTGGGCCAATCAGTTGTGTTGTGACAAGGTAGGGGTGGTATACAGAAGATAGCCCTATTTGGTAAAAGACCAAGTCCATATTATGGCAAGAACAGCTCATAAAGCAAAGAGAAACGACAGTCCATCATTACTTTAAGACATGAAGGTCAGTCAATCTGGAAAATGTCGCAAAAACCATCAAGCGCTAAACCATCAAACTGGCTCTCACGAGGACTGCCACAGGAAAGGAAGACCCAGAGTTACCTCTGCTGCAGAGTGTAAGTTCATTAGAGTTACCAGCCTCAGAAATTGCAGCCCAGATAAATGCGGCACAGAGTTCAAGTAACAGACACATCTCAACATCAACTGTTCAGAGGAGACTGTGTGAATCAGGCCTTCATGGTCAAATTGCTGCAAAGAAACCACTACTAAAGGACACCAATGAGAAGAAGAGACTTGCTTGGGCCAAGAAACACAAGCAGTGGAGATTAGACCAGTGGAAATCAGAGTACAAATTGGAGATTTTTGGTTCCAACCGCCGTATCTTTGTGAGACGCAGCCGTGTCTTTGTGAGACGCAGAGTAGGTGAACGGATGATCTCTGCATGTGTGGTTCCCACCGGGAAGCGTGGAGGAGGAGGTGTGGTGGTGCTTTGCTGGTGACAATGTCTGATTTATTTAGACTTCAAGGCACATTTAACCAGCATGGCTACCACAGTGTTCTGCAGCGATACGCCATCCCATCTGGTTTGCGCTTAGTCCCACTATCATTTGTTTTTCAACAGGACAATGACCTCCTGGCTGTGTAAGAGCTATTTGACCAAGAAGAAGAGTCATGGATTGCTGCATCAGATGACCTGGCCACGACAATCAGCTGACCTCAATCCAGTTGAGATGGTTTGGGATGAGTTGGACCGCAGAGTGAAGGAAAAGTAGCCAACAAGTACTCAGCATATGTGGGAACTCCTTCAATACTGTTGGAAAAGCATTCAAAGTGAAGCTGGTTGTGAGAATGCCAAGAGTGTGCAAAGCTGTCATCAAGGCAAAGAGTGGGAAATGGTAAAAATAAAGAAAAACCATTGAATGAGTAGGTGTGTCCAAACTTTTGACTGGTACTAGTACTGGTACGAGAGAGAGATTTGTTTCCCCAGGGATTCACAATAGTAAGGAAGGAGTAGCCTGCTCCCTTGATGCACTTTTTCCATTAGTGGTAATGGAGGCCTGTGATGTTCACAAACAGCCATGGGCAGATAAAGCCGTCTCACTGGATCACAGAGAAAGTCAACAGTCAAGTTAACTCACACCAGATGGATGAGGGGGGGTCACAATAAGGGATGACTGTCATCTCTGAGTGACATTTGTGTACATAAAATGTAGGCTATACAGTAAGTAAAGGAGATTAATGCATTGGTATTCTATGAGCAAACCAGTATTTACTCGTAGCTACACTGAACAAAATATAAAAGCAACATTCAACATTTTCAAAGATTTTACTGAGTTACAGTTCATATAAGGAAACAAGTCAATTTAAATAAATTCATTAGGCTCTAATCTATCAATTTCACATGACTGGGAATACAGATATGCATCTGTTGGTCACAGATACCTTAAAAACAAGGATCAGAAAACCAGTCAGTATCTGGTGTGACCACCATTTGCCTCATGCAGCGCGACATGCATCTCCTTCGCATAGTTGATCAGGCTGTTGGTTGTGGCCTGTGGAATGTTTTTCCACTCCTTTTCAATGGCTGTGCGAAGTTGCTGGATATTGGCGGGAACTGGAACAAGCTGTTGTACACGTCGATCCAGAGTATCACAAACATGCTCAATGGGTGACATGTCTGGAAGAACTGGGACATTTTCAGCTTCCAGAAATTGTGGACAGATCCTTGCGACGTGGGGCAGTGCAATGTCATCCTGAAACATGAGGTGATGCCGGCGGATGAATGGCACGACAATTATCCTCAGAATCTCATCACGGTATCTCTGTGCATTCAAATTGCCTTAGATAAAATGCATTTGTGTTTGTTGTCTGTAGTTTATGCCTGCCTATACCATAACCCCACCGCCACCATGGGCCACTCTGTTCACAACGTTGACATCAGGAAACCGCTCACCCACACAACACCATACACGCTTTCTGCCATCTGTCCTATACAGTTGATTTGTCCGTGAAGTGCACACTTCTCCAATGTGCCAGTGGCCATCGGAGGTGAGCATTTGCCTACTGAAGTCGGTTACGACGCCGAACTGCAGTCAGGTCAAGACCCTGGTGAGGATGACGAGCACACAGATTAGCTCCCCTGAGACGGTTTCTGACAGTTTGTGCAGAAATTCTTTGGTTGTGCAAACCCACAGTTTCATCAGCTCTCCGGGTGGCTGGTCTCCAATGATCCCGCAGGTGAAGAAGCCTGATGTGGAGGTCCTGGGCTGGCATGGTTACACGTGGTCTGCGGTTGTAAGGCCGGTGGACGTACTGCTAAATTCTCTAAAACGACGTTGGAGGCAGCTTTTGGTAGAGAAATTAACATGACATTCTCTGGCAACAGCTCTGTTGGACATTCCCGCAGTCAGCATGCCAATTACATTCTCCCTCAAGACTTGAGACATCTGTGGCATTGTGTTGTGACAAAACTGCACATTTTAGTGACATTTTAATATCCCCAGAACAAGGTGCACCTGTGTAATGAGCGTGCTGTTTAATCAGATTCTTGATATGCCACACCTGTCAGGTGGATGGATTATCTTGGCAAAGGTGAAATTTGTGCGCAAAATTTGAGATGAATAAGATTGTTGTGTGTATGGAACATTTCTGGGATGTTTTATTTCAGCTCATGAAACATGGGACCAACACTTTACATGTTGCGTTTATATTTTTCTTCAGTATACATTTGTTAGACACACAAGTAACTGAGACCAAATGATATTTTGCAATACTGACCTGGTTAACACTTCTGTATCAGCCTGCATGTTAAGCCCTCAACCCTCAGTATGTGTCCAGATTAGTTGGTTTTCCAATCGGACCACCGCTGCTGTACTTACAGATACCAGGCAAGAGGGAGCAGAGAGAGGACTCAGACCAACTCAGTGGGGATGCAGTTACAATAACCATGAGCTTTTTCAGCATTCAAAGTGACTTTATGTTGAGTGGAAAAGCATCCGTCAGCTCTGTCCCAGCAGTGTGTGTGCGTGTGCATGTTTAGCCCCTGGATCTGAAGATTGGGAGGGTGGCGACTGAGCCGCGGCGTCCTGTTTATCATTCTCCTCAGTCTCAGGGATTACTCTGCTCCTCAATGGGCCAATGATTGTCAGGCGCCAGCCATGCTAGTTTGAGTTACTCGCGCTAGCCGTCAATGTCAACCAAGACGAGGAAACGGATCTCGCTCTCGAGAATACTCACTGTACTACAGTCAATATTGAGTAGGAAAAAGTAAAAGATTTGTTGACGTATTCTAACTTTGATTAGGCCTCTTCTATTCTTATCTAGGTTTGTTTGTATGTGTTTATTACCTTTGTTTTGTTGAAGTCTTTTTCTGAGTGTCAGTTGAGAGGGAGGGATAAGGTGGTAATGCGACAGTAACAGTAGCGGCCATAATTAATCATCTTTCCCTTGTTCTTTTGAAGTGTCATCTCTGGTGAGCTGTGATACTGCATTGAAGTGTTGCCATCTCTTTCTTTCTCCGTCTCCGTCTGTGTGTATATTGCCCTGAGGTCAGTCACAGCCTGTTGTTCAGGTGATTTGTTAAGGTCAATCCAGGCAGGAGCTTTTAGCCAGGGCCTCAGTGAGCCAGGCCCAGGGGGAAAGCTCAGAGCTGGGTGGAGGTGCAGTAGTAGGGCCATGATCAGATGTACAGTATTAGTCAAGCCTCTTTTCAATCCAGCTCCAGCAGTAGTTTCGGGGTGGATGGGCGTCATTGCAGGCCCTGTGGCCCTGTGCTGTGTACTACTGGGGCATGACTTTGCCTTGTGGGGTTGGGCATGACATGGCAGGCCCTGTGCTCCAGCTAGCAACCTCTGGGGCATGGCTCTGCCCTGTGATGTGCCTCTAACTACCACCTGCCTGGCTCTCTCCCCTCCAGTCAGATGAACTATGACTCACTTACCCCCCCCCCCCCATGACAATGGGGATCTGTGTCCCTCCAGACTGACTGAATGATTCGTCAGTTCACACAAACAACAATCAGTTATGCATGGGACTTTGGGACACGCTCTTCTCTTTCTACAGCAATACTGGAACTGAGGGTCTGACCTCTGCTGTGCTGCTGTTGTGTTCTACTCTTCCTGCTCCACTCCCCTGACCGTTGTGACTCAAGCACCTTGCTGGAGGCCAGCTGCAACTGGGGAATTCTGTGATGATGTGGCAGACTGCTTTTTCAAGGTCTCCACGGACGGGGCGAACGCTTAGCGGTCCATGTTGAACAAGACAAAGTCCTGTTATTCCCTTTGGCAGCTTGCTCTGCTCCGCTCTCTCCCCTCAGTCTGGGGCCAGAAGATGTCACAGAGGGAGCTTGAGTGAGTTGGATATGACAGAGCTGTCGACTCGACACACATCAGGTCCTGTTCTTCTCTAGCTGTGGCTGCAAGCAGGCTGGGCTGGGTGGTATTAAGCACTCTTCTTCATCCTACGCCTCTTGCTCTTCTTCCTTTTCCACCTCCTCCTCCACCTCTTCCTCCTCCACCTCATCTTGCCTGGTGCTGGCCCTAAGAGGCCCCAGTGTTTTTGGGTCTGTGTATAACAGCAGGCCTGGGTCTTGTTCAGTAGAACACAGTGTTTGCAACGCAAAACAAAAATCTGTATTCTTATTGGAAAAGCTTAGGTAGTGCCGTCCTGTTTCACTCCGATTCCAAACGTTTTCTCACTACGCAACATGACCCTGTTCTGAGCTGCCTGCCAGTGCCACCGACCCTCCCTAGTGAGTCCCCACCACAGGCACCAGGGGTGGCCCTCCCCTTCCTCTTCTGCTGGCAGTCATGTCACATCAGCCTCACAATGGAAGAACAACACAACACAGCCTGAACAGAACACTCTCTGCCAACAGGCCCTAAACACTGTACTGGTTCCATCAACCATCAGCCAGCCCTACCCACCCCATAGCAAGGAGCTCAGAAGAGTTCCTATTTTCTGTTTATCAACACTTAACTGTTGGTATGGTAACCAGGGTCAAATTACCCTGAGTAATGCACTACTGACACACACCATAGGACATTACTTCTTGTTTATGTAACAGTTTTCATGGCTCTAGGCTGGCAGTTGATCGGCGCTGGCATAGTGGCTTGGCTTGTAATCCTCCCCACATCACAACGGCGTTAGTATGACAGCGTTAACCAGCGTAGCTACTACACCTTAGGTATTAATACTTCTCAGGGCTGCTGGAGTGAAGTGTTTGAATGAGCGGATCATTGTGTTAAGCCTCTCTAACACTCCTAGCGTGATTAGCCTGTGTGTGTGTGTGTGTGAGCATATACTTGGTACTTTTCAGAAACATTTTCTAGGCTGCCAGCAAAAACAAAAAGTATTGAAAAAGTTTTATTAAAAGAATGTAGGTAGCTAGCTGTTCCAATGTGTCATCACCATCAATATCTTTGGCTGATGTCGTCAAAGCCTGAAAAAGTCAATTTTTAAGAGTAGAATATCAGCACGGCCTTATCATATACACTGTGTTCCTATTAGTTAAACTTTAAACCGAATTCTTATTACAAGCCTGTTTTTGTTGCTGGCATAATCCATCACATTTATCTCATTATATTCAGGCCAGGATTTTTAATGGGCCTCGCAGCTGTTAATCTTTTACAATAAGGCAACTAATGTAGCTTTGCTCTGCTGCTGCTGTCCCTGGTGAGAGAAGAGAACGAGAGCGAGAGGAAACAAAAGGGAAAGGGGCAGGGGGGTGTAGGGAAAGTGATGTACATCTTTCTCATTTACTGTCACATGCACAGATATATCAACTATAAACTCAGCAAAAAAAGAAACGTCCTCTCACTGTCAACTGTGTTTATTTTCAGCAAACTTAACATGTGTAAATATTTGTATGAACATAACCAGATTCAACAACTGAGACATAAACTGAACAAGTTCCACAGACATGTGACTAACAGAAATTGAATAATGTGTCCCTGAACAAAGGGGGGGGGGTCAAAATCAAAAATAACAGTCAGTATCTGGTGTAGCCACCAGCTGCATTAAGTACTGCAGAGCATCTCCTCCTCATGGACTGCACCAGATTTGCCAGTTCTTGCTGTGAGATGTTAACCCACGCTTCCACCAAGGCAACTGCAATTCCGGACATTTCTGGGGGGAATGGCTCTAGCCCTAATCTACACACATTACCCCATAATGATAAAGCAAAAACAGTTTCAGACATTTTTGCTAATTTATAAGAAAAACACTGAAATATCACATTATACATAAGTATTCAGACCCTTTACTCAGTACTTTGTTTTAGCACCTTTGAAAGCGATACAGTCTCGGGTGTTCTTGGATATGACGCTACAAGTTTGGCACACCTGTATTTGGGGAGTTTCTTCCATTCTCTGCAGACCCTCTCAAGCTTTGTCAGGTTGGATGTGGAGCTTCGCTGCACAGCTATTTTCATGTCTCTCCAGAGATGTTTGATCAGGTTCATGTCCGTACTCTGGCTGGGCCACTCAAGGAGATTCAGAAACTTGTCCCGAAGGCACTCTTGCGTTGTCTTGGCTGTGTGCTTAGGGTCGTTGTCCTGTTGGAAGGTGAACCTTTGCCCCAATCTAAAGTCCTGAGTGCTCTGGAGCAGGTTTTCATCAAGGATCTCTCTGTACTTTGCTCCGTTCATCTTTCCCTCGATCCTGACTAGTCTCCCAGTCCCTGCCACTGAAAAACATCCCCACAGCATGATGCTTCCACCACCATGCTTCACTGTAGGGATGGTGCCAGGTTTGCTCCAAACGTGACGCTTGGCGTTCAGGCCAAAGAGTTCAATCTTGGTTTCATCAGACCAGAGAATCTTGTTTGTCATGGTCTGAGAGTCCTTTAGATGCTTTTGGCAAACTCCAAACGGGCTGTCATGTGCCTTTTACTAAGGAGTGGCTTCCGTCTGGTCACTCTACCATAAAGGCCTGATTGGTGGCGTGCTGCAGAGATGGTTGTCCTTCTGGAAGGTTCTCCCATCTCCACAGAGGAACTCTGGAGCTTTGTCAGAGTGACCATCAGGTTCTTGGTCACCTCCCTGACCAAGGCCCTTCTACCCCGATTGCTTAGTTTGGCCGGGCGACCAGCTCTAGAAAGAGTCTTGGTGGTTCCAAACTTCTTCCACTTAAGAATGATGGAGGCCACTGTGTTCTCGGGGACCTTCAATGTTAGTATCTCGACACAATTCTGTGTCGGAGCTCTATGGACAATTCCTTTGACCTCTTGGCTTGGTTTTTGTTCTGACATGCACTGTCAACTGTGGGACCTTATATATAGCAGGTTGAGAGCTTCAAGTTCCTTGGTGTCCACATCACCAGCAAACTAACATGGTCCAAGCACACTAAGACAGTCGAGAAGAGGGCACGACAAAACCTATTCCCCCTCAGGAGACTGAAAAGATTTGGCATGGGTCCTCAGATCCTCAAAAGGTTCTACAGCTGCACCATTTAGAGCATCCTAACGGGTCGCATCACTGCCTGGTATGGCAGCTGCTTGGCCTCCGACCGCATGGCACTACAGATGCTGGAGGAAACGGGTACAAAAGTATCTATATCCACAGTAAAACGAGTCCGATATCGACATTACCTGAAAGGCCGCTCAGCAATGAAGAAGCCACTGCTCCAAAACCGCCATAAAAAAGCCAGACTACGGTTTGCAACTGCACATGGGGACAAAGATCGTACTTTTTTGAGAAATGTCCTCTGGTCTGATGAAACAAAAATAGAACTGTTTGGCCATAATGACCATCGTTATGTTTGGAGGAAAAAAGGGGAGGCTTGCAAGCCCGAAGAACACCATCCCAACCGTGAAGCACGGGGGTGGCAGCATCATGTTCTGGGGGTGCTTTGCTGCAGGAGGGACTGGTGCACTTCACAAAATAGATGGCATCATGAGGTAGGATTATGTGGATATATTGAAGAAACATCTCAAGACATCAGTCAGGAAGTTAAAGCTTGGTCGCAAATGGGTGTTCCAAATGGACAATGACCCCAAGCATACTTCCAAAGTTGTGGCAAAATGGCTTAAGGACAACAAAGTCAAGGTATTGGAGTTGCCATCACAAAGCCCTGACCTCAATCCTATAGAAAATGTGGGCGGAACTTAAAAAGCATGTGCAAGCAAGGAGGCCTACAAACCTGACTCAGTTACACCAGCTCTGTCAGGATGAATGGGCCAAAATTCACCCAACTTATTGTGGGAAGCTTGTGGAAGGCTACCCGAAACGTTTGACCCAAGTTAAACAATTTAAAGGCAATGCTACCAAATACTAATTGAGTGTATGTAAACTTCTGACCCACTGGGAATGTGATGAAAGAAATAAAAGATGAAATAAATTATTCTCTCTACTATTATTCTGACATTTCACATTCTTAAAATAAAGTGGTGATCCCAACTGACCTAAGACAGGGAATTTTTACTAGTATTAAATGTCGTGAATTGTGAAAAACTGAGTTGAAATGTATCTGGCTAAGGTGTATGTAAACTTCTGACTTCAACTATAGGGGAAAATGTATGTCTAGGAGCTGATTGGTCGTCAGAATTGTGGAATAATACTAATGTTAAGGTAGGATTTGAATGGAGAAAGCTGATCCGAGAGCATCGCTGCCTTTTTTCATCCTATCTGTATCGACACATGCGCCAACGACACACTTAATGAATGTTCTCTCCGCGAGGTGTTCTTGTGACCCTAGGTAACATGATCAGCTTGTCAAACTTGTCATTATGGATTCCAATACCTATGTTTCTGTTCCTTCCTCTCATAATTAGCCCGGTTCTGCCCAGGTATGCTGTGTGGCAGTTAATACAGTCAGCCTGGCTACAATCCAGTCAGCACTGGAAGAGGAGGATCGAGAGAGGAGGGAGGTAGAGAGGGATGAGTGAGAAGGAGTTCATGTTAATGACTGTCCTCTAGTCAGTGTAGTAGCAGTGTTAGGCCTCAGTTGCCGTGCCTCCTCTCCTCCCTCCATCCCTCATTCTGCTAAGTCTTCTCGAGTACCAGGGGAGCTGCTTCTTACTGTCTGCTCTAGGTGTACACATTCTTGATGGCACCTTATGTCCACAGACAGACCGATACACAGACAGACTCCGCTCTGCCAACTGGGCTTGATGTCTATGAGCTCATCCTTCACTCTTTTACTCCTGGCCCAAATGCCTCTGCATGAAGGTAGTGCACTATATAGGGAATAGGGTGCCATTTGGGATGAACCCTGGGTCAGTGTGCTCACTCAGCCCCAGAGAAGAGAGGAGCAGTTATGTGTCTTGTCTAGAGTATCTACCTAAGCTTGTCATCAACGTTTACAGTATAATTGTTTAAACCCTGGCCTGCTGGCTTAAAGTTCATAGAAGGAAATCAGTCACTTGGAAGCCAGGCCCAGCCAATCAGAATTCGTTTCCCCCCACAAAAGGGCTTTATTACAGACAATTTTAGAGTGGCCTTTTATTGTCCCCAACACAAGGTGCACCTGTGTATTAATCAGCTTGTTGATATGCCACACCTGTCAGGTGGATGGATTATTTTGGCAATGAAGAAATGCTCACTAACAGGGATGTAAACAAAGTTGCGCACAACATTTTAGAGGAAATTAGCTTTTTGTGCATATGAAACATTTCTGGAATCTTTTATTTCAGCTCATGGTACACTTTTCATATTTTTATATTTTTGTTCAGTATGGTTAGCGATGGTATCCTACTGTATTATGTATTTCTCCCAAATGCCTACCTATTTCCTTTTCTTTATTACATTTTTTCATTTTTTTACCCCTTTTTCTCCCCAATTTCGTGATATCCAATTGTTAGTTACGGTCTTGTCCCATCGCTGCAACTCCCGTATGGACTCAGGAGAGGTGGAGGTCGACGCAATGCGTCTTCTGAAACATGACCCTGCCAAGCCACAATGCTTCTTGACACACTGCTCACTTAACCCGGAAGCCAGCCGCACCAATGTGTCGGAGAAAACACTGTACAGCTGGCGACCGGAGTCAGCGTGCATGCGCCCGGCCTGTCACAAGGAGTCGCTAGAGCGCGATGGGACAAGGACATCCCGGCCGGCCAAACCCTCCGCTAACCTGGCCGACGCTGAGCCAATTGTGCGCCGCCTCATAGGTCTCCCGGTTGCGCCCGGGTTAAAACAGCCTGGGATCGAACCGGGGTCTATAGTGACGCCTCTAGCACTGCAATGCAGTGCCTTAGACCGCTGCGCCACTCGGGAGACCCTTCTAGTGCACTACTTTTGACCTCGGCCTATAGGGTGGGCTATTTGGGATACAGACTAGTTCACCCGTCCCATCTCCTTTCCTCCTGCATTGCATGGGGCTGGTGATTTATGGGCACAGAGGGCTGCAAGGAAGGACAATTATTAATACACTAGGCTGGAAATGTATGAGTTGGCTAGGATGCTCTGGTCTCTTAATACAATGTAGTTAGTTACTGTTACCCCTGCATCCCAAATGACACCCTATTCCCTACATAGTGCACTACTCTGTGCTGTTGTCAAAAGCCTAGCACTATGTAAGGAATAGGGTGCCATTTGGGAAGTAAGCAAGCACTGGCCTGAGCCTCAGCCTCCCTCCACTGAAGATGGAATAGCGCCCTAGACTCCAGTTCAGACAGAGTAGGTACTAGTTACAAACGACCAGAACATTTCACCACCACAACAGTCAAGTTCATTTTGGCGATATTAGCTTCCTTCTTTTATTTCTCTGACTGAATTAGTTGAGTCCTTGTCATGATCAATGGGTTTAATAAAACACTGTTTATTTTGTTATTTTTGTGGAATATGGATGGGAATCTATGGCCTACTGTAGATACTGATGTAGGATAGCATTAGGTCAGGAGGATTGTGAAGATGGGCAATGATGGTGAAGTTCTCAACTCTCTCAGCTCTGCCACCTGACTGGTTTAACACGGCATATTTCTCATGCCATTGTTGCCTAGAAGAGTTTGGCTTCTATTTGGTTTCAATTGACAATTTTGATGCCAGAGGTCCTCAATGTTATTTAGCCTGGAAATTAAACTATGGGAAATACTGCCTACAGCAGGGTTCCCCAACTAGCATCAGCTCCAAGTGATTTTAATTTAGCAAATCTGTTCAAAAAGTATTCCCATGGATAATATATATGATTATATACAAATGTAAGCAAGGTTTGAATTAAAATGTTTTAGTCAAACATATATGTTAGGGCTTCTTGCGGTCAATTTGCAGTCTACAAATTATTTGTAATTATGTTTTGGCCACCTGACCATCCGCTCAAGAAAAAAAATTGGCGACGTGGCTGAATCTAGTTGATGATCCCTGGCCTGCAGGTTACCATATCTAAGCCTAAACTCGATCTTTGTGTTCAACAACAGTGTTAACTGTTAAATCTGATAACTAGCTAACTGCTGACCTTTTTGTACTGTCATCATGGGACAACCAGAGGCCAGGTGGAAGAGGTTTTTATTCAGTTATTGGATTTTATTGTTGCCATGGTAATAAAACGATCCTGGCAGCTGTCCAGCAGTTAAACTGAACACTGTAGTGGATCGTTCCACAGTTTCTACGGGGTTATGACTTCTGAGGAACTAACTGTCACACCCATCCAAAAGGATATCAGAAAAATGTATCTACCGCTGGAGGTTCCATTTAATCAGATTTTGAAATGCAAAGATTCCAGTGCTGCCATCAGTCTCCTCAGGTATTTCCTGAAGTTGTAGTTGTAGGGTGAGCCTATGTTCTGTACTAGCCTGGTCCCAGATCTATTTCTGCTGTCTTGCACCTGCAAACTCCATAGGAATTGGCATTGACAAGACTGCACAAACAGATCTGGGTCCAGGCTAGCTCCAACTTCCAGACCCAGACAGAGTGAGTGTAGTGTTGGTGGAGATGGTGGTGCTGAGTTAGAGTATTTAGGGAGGAGGACAATAGAACATCCGGCTTGTAGAACACATCTAAATTCGGATCACTTCCCCGTAGCACTTCCCTCCCTCACTCATTTGAGTTCATTTTGTTCTTATTGTCTTTGGCTGCAACCTTCCTCCCAGTCATTCGACTAAATAAAGCAGGAAGGGTCACGTCCAGTCAAAAGCCTCGACCCGTTGGCATACACACACACTAACACGCAATAACTAAAGCTGCATCCTGGTACAGATGAACTGGTGTCTAAATTACAACCATGAGGCGTGTGCATATATCAGCTCGACAGGACTGTTTGCTTGCCAGTCCCACAGTTTGAGGTCCGTTTCTCCTTAAAACCAGGGTCACACTCTTCTGTGAGTGTTGTTTCAATGATGGCATGGCAACAGTCAGAAAAGCCATGATGTGGGGTGGAACTAACAGGCGCTGTGACCATAGAAATAGAATGACTAGAACAATTAGGCTACATTCTATTTCTATGGCTGAGACCTGTGTCTATGTACAGTGCCTTCTCGAAAGTATTCACTCCCCTTTACTTTTTCCATTTTTTGTTGTTACAAAGTGGGATAAAAATTGATTGTCATTTTTTTTGTCAACGATATACATAAAATACTCTGTCAAAGTGGAAGAAAAATGTGAACGTTTGTAAAAATGAAAAACTCTTGATTAGATAAGTATTCACCCCTGAGTCAATACATGTTAGAATCACCTTTGACAGCAATTAGTGTCTTTCTGGGTAAGTCTCTAAGAGCTTTGCACAGCTGGATAGTACAATATTTGCACATTATTTTAAAAATTCTTCAAGCTCTGTCAAGTTGGTTGTTATCATTGCTAGACAGACATTTTCAAGTCTTGCCATAGATTTTCAACCAGATTTAAGTCAAAACTGTAGCTTAGCCCTCAGGAACATGCAATGTTGTCTTGGTAAGCAACTCCATTGTATATTTGACCTTGTGTTTTAGGTTATGAAAGGTGAATTTGTCTCCCAGTGTCTATTGGAAAGCTGACTGAACCAGGTTTTCCTCTAGGATTTTGCCTGGACTTAGCTCTATTCCGTTTTATTTTTATCATACAAAACTCCCTAGTCCTTGTCGATGACAAGCATGCCCATAACATGATACAGCCACCACCATGCTTGAAAATATGAAGAGTGGTACTCAGGGGTGTGTTGTTGGATTTGCCCCAAACATAACGCTTTCTATTCAGGAATAAAGTACATTTCTTTGTTACATTTTTTTTGCTGTTTTACTTTAGTGCCTTATTGCAAACAGGTTGCATATTTTGGAATATTTGTATATCATGTTAAACACCATTATTGCACACAGAGTGTATCCATGCAACTTATTATGTGATTTGTTAAGCACAATTTTACTCCTGAACTTATTTAGGCTTGCCATAACAAAGGGGTTGAATACCTACAGCTTTTCAATTTTAACGTTACAGCCTGAATTTAAAATCGATTACATTGAGATATTCTGTCACTGGCCTACACACAATAACCCATAATGTCAAAGTGGAATTATGTTTTTAAACATTTTTACAAATCCATTAACTTCTTACGGCTGAAAATCCATTAACGGGATCGATTTGACAACAGCCAGTGAAAGTGCAGGGCGCCAAATTCAAACAACAGAAATCTCATAATTAAAATTCCTCTAACATACAAGTGCTATACACCATTTTAAAGATAAACTTGTTGTTAATCCCACCACAGTGTCCGATTTCAAAAAGACTTTACGACGAAAGCATACCATGCGATTATGTTAGGTCAGCGCCTAGTCACAAAAAACACAGCCATTTTCCAGCCAAAGAGAGGAGTCACAAAAAGCAGAAATAGAGATAAAATGAATCACTAACCTTTGATGATCTTCATCAGATGGCACTCATAGGACTTCATGTTACACAATACATGTATGTTTTGTTCGATAAAGTTCATATCCAAAAATCTCAGTTTACATTGGCGCGTTATGTTCAGTAATGTTTTGCCTCCAAAACATCCAGTGATTTTGCAGAGAGCCACATCAATTTACAGGAATACTCATCATAAACGTTGATGAAAGATACAAGTGTTATGCATAGAATTAAAATATATACTTCTCCTTAATGCAACCGCTGTGTCAGATTTCAAAAAAGCTTTATGGCAAAAGCACATAATCTGAGTACAGCGCTCAGATACCCGCCATGTTGTGGAGTTAACAAAAGTCAGAAATAGCATTATAAATATTCACTTACCTTTGATGATCTTCATCGGAATGCACTCCCAGGAATCCCAGTTCCACAATAAATGTTAATTTTGTTCGATAAAGTCCATCATTTGTCCAAATACCTCCTTTTTGTTTGCCTGTTTAGTCCAGTAATCCAAATGCACAAGGCGCGAGCATTAAGTCCAGACGAAAAGTCAAAAATGTTCTATTACAGTTCGTAGAAACATGTCAAACGATGTATAGAATCAATCTTTAGGATGTTTTTATCATAAATCTTCAATAATATTCCAACCGGACAATTTCTTTGTCTTTAGAAATGAAATGGAACGGATCTCGCGCTCACGGCGCGTGACTAAACTAATGGCTTTCTGCCAGACCCGATTCAAACAGCTCGTATTTTCTCCCCCTTCACAGTAGAAGCCTGAAAAAACTTTCCTAAGACTGTTGACATCTAGTGGAAGCCTTAGGAAGTGCAATCGGACCAAATTTACACTGTATATTGGATAGGCAATCACTTGAAATACTGCAAACCTCAGATTTCCCACTTCCTGGTTGGATTTTTCTCAGGTTTTTGCCTGCCATATGAGTTCTGTTATACTCACAGACATCATTCAAACAGTTTTAGAAACGTTAGAGTGTTTTCTATCCAAATCTACTAATAATATGCATATCTTAGCTTCTGGGCCTGAGTAGCAGGCAGTTTACTTTGGGCACACTTTTCAACCGGACGTGAAAATAGCGCCACCAAGCCATAAGAAGTTAACATAACAAAATGTGGAAAGTCAAGGTGTGTGAATACTTTCTGAAGGGACTGGATGTAGAGCAAGTCATTAGACTGTGGTATTTAGCTTACCGCTGTCTTAGCATGCCTTCGGTCACCTCTCAGAATAGATCCTAACTTACATTGAGTGGCTTTTTAAATGGCTTCTAATGGTGGTTACAGGAAACATTATCTTCACATGAACGAGTGGTTAGAGGAAATCAGAGCATAAGTCAGGAATCAGTGGGAGTCAGTGTTACGCTCTATAAAATGGAAGCTCTTATCTCTATCTTATCATGCCATGGAAATGTCCTCAGTGCTGCTCTTGTGCAGTGTTTTCTGTGTGTGTGTGTGTGTGTGTGTGTGTAGCACGCTTGTGTTGATGCTCCTGCCCTGCCTGTGAGCTTACAATCTGCTGACAGTGTCAGGAGGGGCCTTACACCGCCGACCAGACTCACACACAAATTGCACAAGGACCAATTGGGAAAGGAAATGAATACTTTCCATAAGACATTAATGTCATAACTAAGCTAGAGCTGTGTCCCAAATGGCCCTATGGGTTCTGGGGCACTATATAGGGACTTTGGGACGGAGCCTAGTCAGTCCTGTGCAGTGTGTGATTCACCTGGATTGCCACCTGCCATTTATCTGGCTGCCGGTGAGCAAGAAATTCAGCTCCTACCTGTTCCTCTGCACCTGTACTGCTGTGCTACAGTATTATAGAGTATGAACCCAGTGTGTCATCACATCAGTCTCACCTTGAGTGCTGTAAGAAAGGACCTGCTCTGACATGTTACAGCGTCTCAGGAATATATAAGCCCACGCTGTGTGTGTGTGTGAGTGGGAGCGCCTGGCTATACTATAAACTGCCTCAGTGCTGCTGCTCAGTGTATGTGCTGCAAGGTCACACCCATTGCAGTTTGTCATTGCAGCGAGCACAGACAGAGTGCACATTTACTGCTTATACACACACACCCACAGAGCTTGCATTATGCAGCTGATTAGATGCTCCCCAAGCGCTGTCCTCAGATCAGCTGGTGTGATCTGAGGACATCCATACAACTGGAAAACCGATCAGGGTAGCCGCTAGGCTGCTTGTTGCTGCCTCCTCAAAGCATGGCCTCAGGATCCACAAGCTTTAACTGTGTCTGTCCCTTCCTCCCTGTCAACGTACACACGTGTGTGTGTGTGTGTGTGTGTGTGTGTGTGTGTGTGTGTAAGATGGTTCAGCCATGCTTAATGTGGCTGTGTCTGCATTTACATTTTTCTCTGATCTGAAATCACTGCTGGAGGGAAAACTGCTTTAGACTTCTCCTACCCTTTTCCCAGTGGAAATCAAACTATGTTGATAGCAGGTCAGCCTAGTAGGCTGTTTTTTTCTACTTCATAATATCTCTAAATATCTCTTATTTTGTCTTCCAGGACTTAATACAGAGGGCCTGTATCGTGTGAGTGGAAACAAGACTGATCAAGACAATATTCAGAAGCAGTTTGATCAAGGTAAAACACGTCTGCAACTGTCAATTCTCTTAAACTGTCAACTGCTCTTACATTATTTTCTCTTTTAAAAGCTAATTTTTCCCTTATCGTCTTCAAAATACCATTGTCCTGTCGATTATTGTTACAATGTCCGTTGGTTCGTGTGAGTACCTGTGCTGTGTGTTTTGGGCTTTCGTGCCCTTGTGGATTGCGCAGATGATTACGGCTCTCGTCCCGTGTGTTATTTATTGGAAGTACTCCTCGCTCTTTTGTTTGGGTATCAACCCTGTGTTTTTGTTACGTGTTTGTTTGGTCCCCGTGCCTTTACACGGCACGCCGTAATTTGGGTACAATAAAAAAAACTATTACGCATTCCTGCGCCTGTCTCCCGATCTCTTCATACCTACGTGACATTTTTGCCCTTAGTCTTTTTCTCTTGTTATTTATAAACTGAACACACATTTAAATCAAACTGGTTCATTAAGATGTCAGAAGGAAAGGGATTGGTTGAGAAAACCAATAATGACTGTTCCCAAGGACTTTAAATTTCCCTTCTAATTGTTTAAATTCAGCCACAAGTATTATGGATGTTTGTCCATGAAAGAGCTGGACTAGGTACAGTATTTGAGTGAATTACTGTGAATCAATGGGAGTCTTAAAACACACAGGGGAAGGCTGATTGTATTAACCTGCCAATTAGGGATGGATGGGGTATGTTGCATAATATGATTTAGAGTAGATGTTGATATAGTCACCACTCGGCTGCATAGAGATCCTTCTGCTCCCTTCTCTCGCTTGCTTGAAAAATACTGGTATATATATAGTGCAATTTGACCTGGACCGGGTCAAATTGACTTACACAAGCAATCAATTAATTGCATTTTTATTTTCTGTCTGGAATTGAATTACTGCATAGGCCCATCGGTTGGTTGTATTTCCCTGAGGGGAATGATGGCCATAGATTTAGTTTCTCCCGTCTGTAGCCCCATTGTAAGACCCGTTTCCCTTTTTGTTTTCATCCATCTTTCAAATCCAATACCAGTCAATCTGAGCCATCGAGCTGTGCAAAGGGGCTGGGTGGAAAAAATCTTCCTTCCACTGAGTGGCCAAATGACTTCCTATCCATGAGACACAGTTTGCCCAAAAGAGACACTATGGGCATCAATCTGCCTGCTGGCCCGGAACCATTAGTCCTCCTTCCACCCGCTCTTCTTCTTCCTGTCTCACCCGCCCCTTCTCTATTTCTCTTCCTCTCTCTCCTTCTTCTCTTCTCTCTTTCCACCACAGGAATTTGTGAATTAAGTGCATTTTTCTCCCTCTCTTGCCCTTTCTGCTGTCTGGGAGAGAGATCTACTCTGACAGCTGTCAGTTCACCTTAGGCCCTGTCCTGCCCTCACTAGCGCTTTCTCTCTCTCGGCCTCTTCCTCCTCTCACCACTCTCTTATCTCACCCCCCCTCTCTCCTCTCTCTTCTTATCCTGCTCTCTCTTACTCCCCCGCTCTCCTTCACTCGCTCCCTCTCTCTAATAATAATAATAAGTATTAATACATGATTTTTTTGTGGTTTTCTAAAACCCAAAGACGCTTTGTGAGTACTGTTAACTTTCTCCCCCTCACCAATCAAACCCTGTCCCTCTCTCTCTCCCCCCTGCAGACCACAGTGTGGACCTGATAGTGATGGACGTGGCTGTGAATGCTGTGGCGGGGGCTCTGAAGGCCTTCTTCGCTGACCTTCCTGATCCTCTCATCCCCTACATCCTGCACCCGGAGCTGGTGGAGGCAGCCAGTGAGTACTGCACTGTTAGTTACACATGCTCTGTCTGTCAGTCTGGAGAGCTGACCTGGGTTCAGATACTATTTAGTTTCTTTCAAATGCTTTTAGCTACGCTTGGTTGAGCTTGCCTAATTCAATACTCCCAAAAGTGGCAGAGCAAACCCCGCCAATCTGGCACTCTCAGGCAGGCTAAATTAAATGCGATTCAAAGAAAACAAATCTTATATATCAACCCATGTCTGGTCTGTAGAGGCCAGTGTCCTAACTCAGTAACTAACAGCTGCGGGGAGGGTTGACACCCAGCACCTCAGCCCTCCTCCCCTCAAATCACACCCAGCAGCTAGAGAAGACGAGGTCAGCCAGTTCTCTCTCTCTCTCGATGGGTTTTAACAGTACCCCAGTTTTTCCTTTTGTCCTGCTCAGTTCATTGTGTCGTTTATTTTACTGTCACATTTCAGGTGCAGCCTGTTCTGTTTTTGAACCTCAAGTGTACTTTAGCTGGTAGAATGTAGCAACGCATCATGATGTTGGATGTTTGCCAGGAAGAGTGATGGTGCTATATTCCACAGTTTATAACTACAAGCAGATGTGAACGAAACTTAGTATTACCCCGTGGCGTATATGCTTTATATTACGTCTCAGGCAGTGTTTCTCCTACCATTATACACTGAGTGTACAAAACCTACTCTTTCCATGACAGACTGACCAGGTGAATCCAGGTGAAAGCTATGATCCCTTATTGATGTCACTTGTTAAATCCACTTCAATCAGTGTAGATGAAGGGGAGGAGACAGCGGCAGGCCAGTGGTCGAAAACGGTCATTGATGAAAGAAAAGGAGGCTGCCACGAATTGTTCAGAGCAACAGACGGGCTACAGTTGAACTGCCAGTCCAGTACAACATTGGTGCCCAATGACTCATAAAAGAATGCACAACTCGTCGTACCTTGACACGAATGGTGTATGGCAGCTGACGACATTACAGAGTTCCACTACTTTGAGCAAAAAACAAGAAACTGCAGTTGCAGTGGGCTAAGGAACGAAAACGCATGACACTGGAAAATTGGAAAAACATTGCCTGGTCGGATGAATCCCAGTTCCTGCTGTTTCACGCTGATGGGAGGACTAGGGTATGGAGAACCACATGAGTACATGCATCCATCATGCTGCATGTCAACATTGTAGGCTGGTGGTGTGGTGGGATGTGTTTTCATGGCACACATTGGGCCCCTTGATAAAAGTAGAGCAATAATTAAATGCCACAGGATATCTGAACAACATTGCCAATTAGATGCATCCCTTCATGGCAGCAGTGTATCCATTTGCTAATTTACTTTTTCTGCAGGATAATGCCCCATGCCACAAGGCTAGGATTGTCTAGGAATGGTTCCACGAACATGACAGTGAATTCAGCTTAGTGCAGTGGCCTGCCCAGTCACCAGATCTCAATCCAGTTGAGCATCTGTGGGATGAGATGGAACGAGCTATTCGGAGTAGAGATCTACTACCAGCCAACTTGACACGACTGTTGGAAGCATTGGAGTCAACGTGGGACAACATCCCTGTGGAAGGCTTTCGACACCTTGTAGAGTACATGCCCCGACAAATTGAGGCTGTTCTGAGGGCAAAATGGGTGCAACTCGATTTTAGGAAGGTGTTCCTAATGTTTTGTACACTCAACATATATTAGGATTACCTCTGTCCCTTCCTCTCCCATCGAAAAGCTTTTGCCTTCAGTTGAACATTTTGGTTAAAGAGGCATTAGATGTTGATTTGGGGACCTTTGCGGCGTGTTTGCAAAATTATCAAGGTGAAAAACTGGTGCCAGGGCAGGGTATTTCACTACATTCGCAATAACATCTGCTAACCATGTGTATGTGACCAATTAAATTTGATTTGGTAGGGCAGGTCTGTGCCCCTTGAAGAACTAGTTGGTGAGTGGGTGTGGTTTCCTCCATGCCCCTCATAGTGTCTCCCTTAGTACCATCCAGTCACCTTCTCTCATAAAGTCAGCTGGAAGGAAAGCAAGAGATAAATAAGAGATGCTGCTGAGATACTCGCCCTTTCCTGTCAGTACAAACCGCTCACCTTCTCTCTGAATGGATGTATACACACTTGTCTCAGTGTTTCTGCTGTAGAACTACATGCCTGCATTAATATTCTAACCCCAGTTATAATTCACACCTTTAAGTCGCATCACACTCAGCTCACAGCCGTCTTCCTGAAAGACGAATTCCTGCCCAAGGATGCCAAAAGATTTTCATGCATCTGCATTATTTCCCCCCTGCCTGGTTGTTTCTGAGGGCGGCCCAAATGGCACCCTAGTCTCTATATAGTGCACTACTTTTGATAGGTCCTGGTCAAAAGTAGTGCACTAAATAGGGAATAGGGTGCCATTTGAGCCCTAAACTGTGTGTTGCTGTAGGATATCATCCTTGCTTGAGTCATCTAATCCTGGGCCTGCAGTAATGTATTACTGATCACTGTTGAAACCAACCCAGCAGCCTCCTTCCTCACTGTCTGTCTCGCTGCTGCAGATTAATGTCCCAGAAATAGGTCCCCTCCCTCTCTCTCCTCTCCCCTGGAGGAGAGAGATAGAGGCCATTGGTTGGTTTCAATGAGGGGGGAAGATGGAAGTAGACAGACCTGGAGCTTGTCTCTCGGGGGTTTGAGCAGCTCTGCAGAACTGAGCGTTTCCCTCTGATAATTGTGCAAGCAGCGTAATGTGGAGGTGTTTGGAGGACCTCCAAGTAAATAGCACCCTTTCCCCTATGTAGTGTACTACTTTTGACCAGGACCATAGGGTAGTAGTATCACTATATAGGGAATAGGGTGCCATTTGTTATGCAGCCTGTCTCAGTCCGGGCCAGCCTTGGTGCACCACGCTCAGTTCTGGGGCAAGTAGCACACACACTCATTCCTTTTGTGACGTTCTGACTTAGGGATCTTAACGGTTAACCACTAATCGGTTAGCCGCCAAAAACTACATTTGACCGGTCATGCTTTTCAGTCTAGGTTAATTTGCATAATTCAGTGGAATTAAATTGGCTCGTGTGTATTTTTGCTAGTCGTCATGCACACAGCATAGAGTCTAGTCTGAGGAGCGGAATGGCCTATCAGCTGTCAGTCAGCGCGAGACCAGCTGGTACTGGAGTGAAACGTGCTTTTATAAGCCCAGTCATTGCGCAACAAATAACAGTTCTAAATGCAGTTGCGTGTTAAGAATTGTTTTGATGGCCATGATTAAAAAGAGCTACTATTTCTCAATCTCAGCTCATAGTTAAAACACACTTCCCATTTGCCATGAGTGCATAGGCTATAGTCAACGGTAGGCAGGCTATCAGCAGGTCACCCACCACTTTACAATGGGAGCTTGAGGCTGTATAAATGTTTGAAACCTGAACTTAACTTCAAATAATGAGGAATGTCTTACCTTGCTTCAAAGTAGCCTAGTCCAAATCCAACCAGAGAAATGTGGACGCAAGACTTCCTCATGCAATTAACCAGCATTTCGCTCCTGTTTTATTGGTTTTCATATCAACTTTATTTTGTTGTCCAGAAGCCAAAGGCACCATCCTAGTCATATTAGCAGCCCATCCTAGTTGTTGCTATTAGATCAAATCAAATGTAATTTGTCACATGTGCCGAATCCAACAGGTCACCTTACAGTGAGTGACATGCTTACTTACAAGCCCTTAACCAACAATGCAGTTAAGAAAAATACCTAAAAAAGTAAGAAATAATTAAAGAGCAGCAGTAAAATAACAATAGCGAGGGGTACCGGTTAATTGAGGTAATATGTACATGTAGGTAGAGTTATTAAAGTGACTATGCATAGATAATAACAGAGTAGCAGCAGTGTAAAGGGGGGGGGGGGGGGGGGGGGACAATGCAAATAGTCTGGGGTAGCCATTTCATTAGATGTTCAGGAGTCTTATTGCTTGGGGGTAGAAGCTGTTTAGAAGCCTCATGGACCTAGACTTGGCGCTCCGGTACCGCTTGCCGTGCGGTAGCAGAGAGAACAGTCTATGACTAGGGTGGCTGGAGTCTTTGACAATTTTTAGGGCCTTCCTCTGACACCGCCTGGTATAGAGGTCCTGGATGGCAGGAAGCTTGGCCCCGGTGATGTACTGGGCCGTACGCACAACCCTCTGTAGTGCCTTGCGGTCGGAGGCCGAGCAGTTGCCATACCAGGCAGTGATGCAACCCTTTAAGATACTCTCGATGGTTTAGCTGTAGAACCTTTTGAGGATCTGAGGACCCATGCCAAATATTTTCAATCTCCTGAGGGGGAATAGGTTTTGTCGTGCCCTCTTCACGACTGCCTTGGTGTGCTTGGACCATGATAGTTTGTTGGTGATGTGGACGCCAAGGAACTTGAAGCTCTCAACCTGCTCCACTACAGCCCCGTCGATGACAATGAGGGCTTGCTCGGTCCTCCTTTTGCTGTAGTCCACAATCATCTCCTTTGTCTTGATCACGTTGAGGAAGAGGTTGTTGTCCTTGCACCACATGGTCAGGTCTCTGACCTCTTCCCTATAGGCTGTCTCGTCGTTGTCGGTGATGAGTCATGAGTGAACAGGTAGTACAGGAGGGGACTGAGCAAGCACCCTTGAGGGGCCCCCATGTTGAGGATCAGCGTGGCGGATGTGTTGTTACCTACCCTTACCACCTGGGGGGCGGCCCGTCAGGAAGTCCAGGATCCAGTTGCAGAGGGAGGTGTTTAGTCCCAGGGTCTTTAGCTTAGTGATGAGCTTTGAGGGCACTATGGTGTTGAACACTGAGCTGTAGTCAATGAATAGCATTCTCACATAGGTGTTCCTTTTGTCCAGTTGTGAATGGGCACTGTGGAGTGCAATAGAGATAGCGTTCATCTGTGGATCTGTTGGAGCAGTATGCAAATTGGAGTGGGTCTAGGGTTTCTGGGATAATGGTGTTGATGTGAGCCATGACCAACCTTTCAAAGCACTTCATGGCTACAGACGTGAGTGCTACGGGTCGGTAGTCATTTAGGCATCTTACCTTAGTGTTCTTGGGCACAGGGACTATGGTGGGCTGCTTGAAACATGTTGGTATTACAAACTCGGACAGGGAGAGGTTGAAAATGTCAGTGAAGACACTTGTCAGTTGGTCAGCGCATGCTCGGAGTACACGTCCTGGTAATCCGTCTGGCCCTGTGGCCTTGTGAAAGTTGACCTGTTTTAAGGTTTTACTCACATCGGCTGCAGAGAGTGTGATCACACAGTCATCCGGAACAGCTGATGCTCGCATGCATGTTTCAGTGTTACTTACCTCGAAGCGAGCATAGAAGTCATGTAGCTCGTCTGATAGGCTTGTCACTGGGCAGCTCTTGGCTGTGCTTCCCTTTTGTAGTCTTAATAGTTTGCAAGCCCTGCCACATCCGACGAGCATCGGAGCCGGTGTAGTACGATTCGATCTTAGTCCTGTAATGACACTTTGCCTGTTTGATGGTTCGTCAGAGGGCATAGCGGGATTTCTTATAAGCTTCTGGGTTAGAGTCCCGCTCCTTGAAAGCGGCAGCTCTACCCTTTAGCTCAGCGCGCATGTTGCCTGTAATCCATGGCTTCTGGTTGGGGTATGTACGTACGGTCACTGTGGGGACGACATCATCGATGCACTTATCGATGAAGCCAGTGACTGATGGGGTGTACTCCTCAATGCCGTCGGAAGAATCCCGGAACATATTCCAGTCTGTGCTAGCAAAAAACAGTCCTGTAGCTTAGATCCCCCCTCTTTGTACATTTCTCCCGGAGGTTTTCATCTCTGTCAGATGGAACCGCTCGCATTAGGTGTGCTGTTTAACAGTGGTTTCCTGCTAATAGCATTTTGGCAAATTACGTTTTATTGGCTGCTTCATTACAGTAGTTGCATGCTCAATAATAGTCTATAGCCTTTTGACTGGAAGACGATAGGCTTGCTGTTGTTGCGTGTGTTCATGAAAAATGTCCGTTCCGTGTATGCATGCATAGTATTTTCTGTTGGTCACGTAATTTTACTGTTTGGAAAAAATGTAACTGTTTGTTGACTGGTTAATGAGGGTCGGTTAGTCAGCAACAAAATTGACTGAAGTTTGCATCCCTAGTTTTGACAATATTGATTAGCTTAGTAGTCTCAGCCAGGTGACCTCCACAACAGTCCTGGGGTCAGAGTAGTCCTGGGGTCAGAGTTCTTGACAGGCTATGATAAGGTATAGTGGGGAGAACAAGTATTGGATACACTGCAGATTTTGCAGGTTTTCCTACTTACAAAGCATGTAGAGGTCTGTAATGTTTTATTATAGGTACACTTCAACTGTGAGAGACGGAATCTAAAACAAAAATCCAGAAAATCACATTGTATGATTTTTAAGTAATTAATTTGCATTTTATTGCATGACATAAGTATTTGATACATCAGAAAAGCAGAACTTAATATTTGGTACAGAAACCTTTGTTTGCAATTACAGAGATCATACGTTTCCTGTAGTTCTTGACCAGGTTTGCACACACTGCAGCAGGGATTTTGGCCCACTCCTCCATACAGACCTTCTCCAGATCCTTCAGGTCGTGAGGCAATACGGACTTTCAGCTCCCTCCAAAGATTTTCTATTGGGTTCAGGTCTGGAGACTGGCTAGGTCACTCCAGGACGTTGAGATGCTTCTTATGGAGCCACTCCTTAGTTGCCCTGGCTGTGTGTTTTGGGTCGTTGTCATGCTGGAAGACCCAGCCACGACCCATCTTCAATGCTCTTACTGAGGGAAAGAGGTTGTTGGCCAAGATCTCGCGATACATGGCCCCATCCATCCTCCCCTCAATACGGTGCAGTCGTCCTGTCCCCTTTGCAGAAAAGCATCCCCAAAGAATGATGTTTCCACCTCCATGCTTCACGGTTGGGATGGTGTTCTTGGGGTTGTACTCATCCTTCTTCTTCCTCCAAACACGGCGAGTGAAGTTTAGACCAAAAAGCTCTATTTTTGTCTCATCAGACCACATGACCTTCTCCCATTCCTCCTCTGGATCATCCAGATGGTCATTGGCAAACTTCAGACGGGCCTGGACATGCGCTGGCTTGAGCAGGGGGACCTTGCGTGCGCTGCAGGATTTTAATCCATGACGGCGTAGTGTGTTACTAATGGTTTTCTTTGAGACTGTGGTCCCAGCTTTCTTCAGGTCATTGACCAGGTCCTGCCGTGTAGTTCTGGGCTGATCCCTCACCTTCCTCATGATCATTGATGCCCCACGAGGTGAGATCTTGCACAGAGCCCCAGACCGAGGGGGATTGACCCGTCATCTTGAACTTCTTCCATTTTCTAATAATTGCGCCAACAGTTGTTGCCTTCTCACCAAGCTGCTTGCCTATTGTCCTGTAGCCCATCCCAGCCTTGTGCAGGTCTACAATTTTATCCCTGATGTCCTTACACAGCTCTCTGGTCTTGGCCATTGTGGAGAGGTTGGAGTCTGTTTGATTGAGTGTGTGGACAGGTGTCTTTTATACAGGTAACAAGTTCAAACAGGTGCAGTTAATACTGGTAATGAGTGGAGAACAGGAGGGCTTCTTAAAGAAAAACTAACAGGTCTGTGAGAGCCGGAATTCTTACTGGTTGGTAGGTGATCAAATACTTATGTCATGCAATAAAATGCAAATTAATTACTTAAAAATCATACAATGTGATTTTCTGGATTTTTGTTTTAGATTCCATCTCTCACAGTTTAAGTGTACCTAAGTTTAAGTGTACCTATACATGCTTTGTAAGTAGGAAAACCTGCAAAATCGGCAGTGTATCAAATACTTGTTCTCCCCACTGTATATCTGAAAGGTCTAATATTAGACTTTGTTAAATGCTTTTTGAAAGGTTTGATATGCTAATGCATGGTTTGTCCCTACGTCTTTTATTACTTGCCAATATTACATGGGAGTTAGGCCCACTTATCTAAGATAGTGCTGCTATTATTAAACAGATAGTGACAAGAAAATCACTGAGACATTGTGCCCCCAGATGATACGGACAATGCTGTATCTGCTTAAGGCCCTAGCTAGTGTTTTAGTGTGTTTGTTGTGTGGGTGGTTATTAGCAGCCCCCTCGCCTTTGTGCTATTCCTTTTCTTTTTTTCTTCTCCCGAAAGAAGGAATTAGTAAAAAGCTAACTCTGTTCTCCTCATTTCAGAAATTGTGGACCACATAGAAAGACTTCAAGTGCTGAAAGAAATAGTGAGGAAGTTCCCTGCCGTGAACTATGAGGTGTTTAAATACGTCATCACTCATCTGAACAGGTAAGAGACAACACTGTGAAACTGGATCAGAAAGTGTCTCAGGCTGTCTTTAACTGACTGATACTGGGTGGAATCTGAAGTAAGCTTTGAAGTATACACGATGTTAGTTACGTGACAGTAATCATGAAAACAACCATGTCATGTAGTTGGACCGAGTCGTGTTCAGTGGGGAGAATTTATGTTTGAAACGGAGAGATACTACCTGAACATCTGTTTTCCGTTGTGATACACTATATGACCAAAAGTATGTGGACATCTGCTCGTTGAACATCTCATTCAAAAATCAAGGGCATTAATATGGAGTTGGTCCCCCCTCTGCTGCTATAACAGCCTCCTCTCTTCTGGGAAGGCTTTCCACTAGATGTTGGAATATTGCTGTGGGGACTTGCTTCCATTCAGCCACAAGAGCATTAGTGAGGTCGGGCATTGATGTTGAGCGATTAGGCCTGGCTTGCTGTTGGCGTTCTAATTCATGCCAAAGGTGTTCACGTCTGGGCTCTGTGCAGGCCAGTCAAGTTCTTCCACACCGATCTCGACAAACCATTTCTGTATGGACCTCGCTTTGTGCATGGGGGTATTGTCATGCTGAAACAGGAAAGTGCCTTCCCCAAACTATTGCCACAAAGTTGGAAGCACAGAATCCTCTAGAATGTCATTGTATGCTGTAGCGTTAAGATTTCCCTTCACTGGAACTAAGAGGTCTAGACCGAACCATGAAAAACAACCCCAGACCATTAATTCTCCTCCACCAAACTTTACAGTTGGCATTATGCATTGGGGCAGGTAGCGTTCTACACCAAACCCAGATTCGTGAAGCATGATTCATCACTCCAGAGAATGTGTTTACATTGCTACAGAGTCCAATGGCGGCGAGCTTTACACCTCTCCAGACGACGCTTGGCATTGCGCATAGTGATCTTAGGCTTGTGTGCAGCTGCTCGGCCATAGAAACCCATTTCATGAAACTCCCGACGAACAGTTCTTGTGCTGACGTTGCTACCAGAGGTAGTTTGGAACTCGGTTGTGATTGTTGCAACCAAGGACAGGCGATTTGTACGCTCTTCAGCACTCGGCGGTCACGTTCCGTGAGCTTGTGGCTTGTGTGGCCTAACTCTTCATGGCTGAGTCGTTGTTGCTCCTAGACGTTTCCACTTCACAATAACAGCACTTGCAGTTGACTGGGGCAGATCTAGCAGGGCAGAAATTTGACAACTGACTTGTTGGAAAGGTGGCATCCTATGCCGGTGCCACGTTGAAAGTCACTGAGCTCTTCAGTAAGGCCTTTCTACTGCCAATGTTTGTCTATGGAGATTGCACGGCGGTGTGCTCGATTTTAAATACCTGTCAGCAACAGGTGTGGCTGAAATAGCCGAATCCACTAATTTGAAGGGGTGTCGAGATACTTTTGTATATATCATGTATATATTGTTCCGGAGACCAGGGTTCACTTCTCTGTATCCCACTCTAATTCTGTACCTGTCTAAATAAAGTACAACATAAGTAAGGTTGGAATAAATCAATGAAATTGTGTTTCCCCAGGGTGAGCCAGCAGAGTAAGACCACCCTGATGACGGCCGACAATCTATCCATCTGCTTCTGGCCCACATTGATGCGTCCCGACTTTGAGAACAAGGACACACTCTCTACCACCAAGCTCAACCAGTCGGTCATCGAGTCTTTCATCCAGCAGAGCCACTACTTTTTCTACGGCGGAGACATCCAGGAGAGCTCCAGCACTGAGAGCACCCCACCACCCCATCACTGTCACAGCATGGTGGAGGCCCTGCTGCCCCTGCAGCTGCCCCCTCCTCTCCAGCCCCAACAGATCCAGCACAGTATGTCCCTACAGCCTGACCCACTCATATAGACCCCCCAGAGCCCAGGCCCCACCACCCAGGCCTCGAGCCCCAGGATCGGAGGACCCAGGTGGGGTAGGGAGTAGGCTTGGCTGGGAGTGGTGCTGCCTGGTGGGGTTGCATAGGGTGACGTGTCCTCCCTTCCCCCTCTCTATGGAGTCCCTCTGACTACAAAACAACAACATTACATTATCACCTTTGTTTTCTGCTCCCTTTGACTGACTGGATTCAGGGGTGACTAACTGATATAGCTATCCCCCAGGAATAAATAAAAAATAGCATTTTTCTTCTTTCAGTGCTGTACCTTTACCCGGTTTCAGACAGATATGACATTGAGGGTTGAGACTGTCCACCCGTTACTCTGGTGATGAACACTTACCTTAATAAAGACACTGTATGCCTCCAGGAGAGGGGGGCACAAACATGTGATGCGGAAATGATTTGTTCAACTCTACACCTTGCAAAATATGAGGAAAATATATTTATGATAGTTGTTTTTTTGTTTTTGTTTATTCGATTAAAAAAAGAAAGTCTGACTGTCAAAAACCCTCCATTCATTCAAGTGAACTTGACATTACATGATGCACAATCTGTTATAATGCTTCTACCAGTGTAGACATTTGGCCATGATGATGATGGATTCTTGTTTTTTTAGCAGTATGATTTTTGTTTTTAAAGGGTTCGAGGGAAAGAAAGACAGTGAAAGTTAGCAGGCTGGTGCTGTGGTCTTTGTCTCTCGCCTGGCTCTCAATGCCTCGTAGGGGACTCTACGTGAAAGACTGACGGTGTCACTGATGCTGTACTGCACCAGGCTGGGACATAACAGACAGACAGACTGCCTGGCCTCCTCTCTATCTCCTATTGGAGCAGAACTCATGCAATTCCTGAAGCTTATGAAGGGAGCATCCCACTACTAGAACCCTAATGGCACATCTCTGCGTTAACTCTGAAACAAACGCATTACAAAGCAGTCTGGGGTCTTTTTCTTGTTCTGTTCTTTTCTAGGTAATTGTTTGTTTGTTTAATTGATTGAATGTCTCCGTGGTGGTGCTACCCACCGAAAAGAGACATTTGTGTTGTTGTTCTGTTTGTTGAAAAAAATGTGCATGTCTTTTTTGTCACTTAAAAATGACGATGATGAACGATTCAAAAAAGAAAAAAGACTGAACTTACAACTCAAGATTAACAGCTTTCATTCAGATCATATTTTTTATCTAACTTGATTGAGGGAACATTGAAACGGGGGTCAAATTGTATGTATTGTTAATTCATTATTTTTGTCATGCAAAGATGTCAATTCTTAATATCATATTTTGGTTATGTCTAATTGTTTCTCTTAAATAAGGGGGAAAGTATATATATTTATCAGCAAATAAGATTGCTGATATAGCAAAATACCATGGGGTACTGAAATTCTGTATAATCTTGTAAAACCTACTATAATCAGATTTCTTTGTTATGATAAACAAACATTTTGGGTTAGATTAATTGTACTTAATTCCCTTCATTTTATGAATACAGACTCATTGCTTCTTTGTAGATGGTACTGCATTTTGTTTTGCTGTAAGTAAAAGATGCTGCTTAGAAAGTTCTGGAAAGGAAAAGTTTAAGTTTTTGTGATGGAGTGAAACAGATTGACAGATAGAAGACATCTTCAAGACTATGCCTGTGACTGAAATGGCACACTATTCCCTACGTAGTGCACTACTTTTCACTAGAGCCCTATGGACCCTGGTCAAAAGAAGTGCACTATATAGGGAAGAGGGTGCCATTTCAGACGTATCCGATTGTTATTTTTCTCTATAGAGACACTCCAGATCTGGGGTTGGGGAGAGAAGGGATGGCGTAAAGAAGTGTGAAGCAGCTGCTAGGTAGAATATACCTTTTGTGTAGTTTCAATAAAAAGCAACTTTATTTGTTCATAAGATCTGCCTCATTCAAGCCAGTGTACAAACTCTTAAGATTTTAACATCTGCTATGTATTATAGTAAATAAATGATTTTGAGAGAAAAAAAATCAAGAGTTTTGTTTCATTTTTTCCCACCTTAAGTCTAAATGGTGTTGAAATATGCTTTTATGTTTCTAATACAGCTGGGAATATTATTACAGGGTTTGGTCAGTGCTGGACTGACATGCTATAGTATGAAGGTCATATTTGATAGCTGAAGAGCAATGCAACACAATCAACATATGACAGGACTAGAGTTATATTCATTCATTCTTCAAGCTGATATCTGTTTACTGCAGTGAGTATTGAGTTCAGCAGGTTCAGCCTAATTATTTTGATGTCCCGGTCACACAGCTCCCCAGGTGAGAAGTGATGAAAGTACGCCACCTAGTGGGGAAACATGTATTATATGTATTTTACAATCAAATAAAGTTTGATTTTCTCAGATTTAAATGTCTTTCAATAGAATGATCACAAAAAATAAAATAAAAATAAAAACTAGCAGCAACATGCACAATCTGTCTTTCTGGTAAACAGGTCAGTTTGGAAAGGTCATTTCCATGTAAATTGACTGAACAGTTCTCAGTTACATCAACAACCTGGGGAATAGTTACAGGGGATTTAGTCATAACACATTTTACTAGGCAAGTCAGTTAAAAACAAATTCTTATTTTCATTGAAGGCCTGGAAACAGTGGGTTAACTGCCTTGTTCGGGGGCAGAAAGACAGATTTTTACTGGCCCAACGCTCTAACCACTAGGCTACCTGTCGCATAACAAGCTTCTAGTCAACATTCCATAGCAGTCTGAACGGTAGCTACTATTGTGCCCCCTACAGTCTCCCTCCCTCCACTTCTCCACAACAGTCTTCCAAAGAAGTTTGCAATGAAATGTCCACTTACAATCGTCCACTCTCCTCCCCTTAGCAGTCGTCACTTCCGGTTCTCGTTCCAGTCTTCCAATAATCACTATTTTTCGGCATTGCCTTGTCCAGTTGTTAGTTGAATTTTACATTTTACAATCGAGGTATAGACACGTATAATGCTTCGTAAGGGAGGAAGAGGCAAAGCAAGAGGGATTCTCCAAAAGGGTTCAGCTGTGACATCATCTCTCAGAGCAGTCATCCCTCAGGGTCTCTATGCTGCCACCTACTGATATGTCATCTCTCAGAGCAGTCATCCCTCAGGGTCTCTATGCTGCCACCTACTGATATGTCATCTCTCAGAGCAGTCATCCCTCAGGGTCTCTATGCTGCCACCTACTGATATGTCATCTCTCAGAGCAGTCATCCCTCGGGAAAAATGGGGGTGTCGAAAGGTTTGGGCGTTTAGAAAGGAACCATATAAGGAGAAGTGGGGATTTCAAAAGGAGTATTTTAACACTAGAAGCACTGGAAGATAACTACTAGAACCGCCATGACTTGATATTTCAATTATTAGTATTATTTCAAATATTCGACCATAAATAAAATATTGTAAAATGAATGCATTTTTTATAAGTGAAGGTAGCTAAGATTAGCTAGCGTTTCCATTTACGAAAAACGTAACGTTACATACATGGCTAGCGTTACCGATAGGTAACGTTCAAAGACACAGCTCAAAATTAGTGAATATAATTTTTTTTTACTGTCATCTCTGCAGACCATGCCTAACGTCCGATAACCCAAACGACGTCTTGATTGGCACCTTTCGAAACCCCACTTTACCTGAGCGATGCAGTGTACTGAGCGATGACATATTCGTAGCTGGCAGCATACAGACCCTGAAAGATGACTGCCCTGAGAGCTGATGTCGCAGCTGGACCCCTCTCGGATAACCCGGCCCAAAATCTGTCTTCTCCATCAGGTGGCGTTTTTTTTTTGCTCACCAAGCGAGGAGTTTTTGTATGGAGGTTAATGAGAGTGTCGAATTGGGTTAACAAAACATTTCATGGCTTATTTGCTACGTGTGGTTTATTTGATCCTATTTCAGTTTTATAATGATTAAGTTGTTAAGAGTGTACTGATATAAGTAGGACACGTGACATCCTGGCAACTTCGAGAAAAAAAATACTTTATATGGAGTTGGGCCTGGTCGCCACTAGTTACCAAAAGCGTAAAGTCATAAACCCAGCATATTTCAAAAATGTACCTTCTTTAAAATGTGATTTCAAACCTAACCGTAACCACCCTGCTAACATTATGCCTAACCCTAACCTTAAATTAACACCAAAAAGCACATTTTGGTTTTCATTAATGTTTAGGATGTAGACAATTTGGACTTTGTGGCTGTGGTAACTAGTGGCAACCGTTGCGCCTGTTTTCCCCAAACGTTTAACTGCCCTCTCATTGGCTAGAATGGTCCCACCTAATTTGAAGACATTTCTTTTAATTATTAAATAGGTCACTAGAGTATCTGGTCAATATAATGTATATGTTATGTATTGTATTAATGTTATGTATTGGCCAATGAGAGGCTTTGAAGTAACCCGTCGGCCCTATTGGCACACCTCAGAAAAGCATAGGAATGAATGGAATTCTACAGTATTTCATTTAAATGTTTGTTGTTGAAGTATTTGTTGTTGTTGTAGTGGTGGACAGTAACATTAGTACTTTCTCAAAATGATCCTTTAAAGAAAAAACATGTATATATGTTTTTATGTTTAGCTCACATAATATAATTTAAAGTATGCATTAAGGTGTCTGTAATACAATAAATGTGGCAAAGACAAATGTAGAATTTAATAAATGCATTTCTATAGCTTCCAAAATACTTTTACAATGGTGGGGTGTCAAGATGGAGGCGCGGGGGCTTCAAAACAGCGCCCCCCCCCCCAAAAAAACCTGCGCAATTCGAGCTATAAAAAACGAAGCAAAATTGTAGTGAGTTTGCTGTTTTAATTCTAATGAGAGAAGTGTAAGAAAGGCACAGCTATAGTATTGTAACGACCCTGGGTTTATAAGCGCGGAATGTATGATAGCCAACATTTCTAATGTGCAGTTGACAATCCTTTTTCAGTCTTTATCGAGTGCGTGACAAGTTTTAAATATCGCCTAGCAGTAGTCCAACGTATGCAACATGAACCTTACGGTACAACAAGCAGGTAAATGGATTTAGACTTGTGTCCAAGTACAGGTAAGGATGGTTGATACAAAAAGTTACAGTTATAAAATGCAAGTATGTTACAGGAATAAAATGCAATTATACATATTTCATCGACACTGTAAAAGCCAACTCCACTTTTGAAATGTAAACCATGAACCACAAGCAGCATGATGGAAGCTTCTCTGAACAGTTGTTCCCTATGATATTCCTTGACGATAGCACATGGCCGCCATCTTGTGTATTGGCTTGGTATTGCCTCATCATTAGGGTATGAATCATGAATTGAAAAGCTTGATGCTTTTGGGATGAATATAAAATATAGAATACAGAATAGATATAGTAGACTAGAATAGATTTGTGATAATATTGCAATGAATAATTTTTATTTATTTTAAAAAAGCATTATGTTCCATCGCATTCTATGTCAATTATCACATAATATGGTAATGTACAAATTACTCCTACATTACCAAGGAGATGCAAAAAATAATATGTTGAACTAATATTATATATTTTTTTACATCAATTGTTTTTTGCAGATAAACTATTATTTTGCTGCATATGACAATATTTGATTCAAAATAAAATCCTTATACTGTAAATAAAAAATAGCATCCCAAGTCGATCTGTAATATCTGTCATAAACTATCTTTATCTTATTGTTCTAATGTAGGTCTATTGCACAGTGCAATTGGCAAATATAATTGCTCCTTTCATAATTCAACAGTTACATTAGACACATAATAACACATTTTAATGTATAATTTGGATAAATCAATCTATGCTTACTTTGAATAAGTGTTAGAAACAAGAACCATTCACCAGTGTTGTGTTCCATGCTGCTGTTACAGAGACAGGTGAGATAAGAGGAGGGGAGATGTGTTGTATTGTCTGTGCTGCTGCTAGATGAGGTTGTTGTTTTTACCAGAGAGATCACTTCCTCCTCTGACTAAAAAACCCAGCTCTTTTTATTACTCAGCCTGCTCTGTTTCTCTCCTCTATAGCCCCTCCCACCCCCAACCAGGGAGCTCCTGTGGGAGGGGGAAGCACAAGCACCACACTGCCTGGACCAATCATCATGCAGCACCACCTCTCCATTACATCTTAGTTTCCAAGGCGACAGGCAGGGCCTTTCTCCTGAAAGGCACCGCATCATCACCATCCATCCACCCAGGGCTGGTCGAGAGGCAGCAGTAGCAGGCAGCAAGCAGCAGCCCCGCAGTGGGTCACATCAGGCACCTCCCTCCTCCCTCTCTCTCGCCTCATGTCGCGCTGCAAATCTGTCTCCACCAACACTCAGGAAAAGGAAAATGGAGTAAGAAGAGAAGAGGAATGTGGTAGGTAGGTGCTGGATTTTTTGTTATGTCTGTGTTTAGCTATTTGTGTTGCGTTAGTGCTGTGTTTTACAGCGAGGCAGTGGGGAGGGTTTGTGTGCCTAATCCTCTCTAGCAGGCTGATTTAATGGGCTGTTTGCCGTTAGAATGAGAGAAGGAGGCAGTGGAGAAGGGGGAGCCCCTCTGCTTTGTTAAAGGGGCCTGGCCTGCAGAGCTAGGAGGCTGCCTGCCGCATACACAAACACCCCTGTCCCAGCCCTAGCCCCAGCCCTTGTCCCCAGCTGGGATGGACAATAGCCTGATCATTACCTCCTTTGACCAGCTACAGGCTGTAGCTATAGGCACTAGGTATATGTGTGTGAGGTAGTTGCCCTACCCTTCCCTTCCTTTCTGCAGCTGTATTGGAGTGTGTGTGTGTGTTTTGAGCATGACGAAACAAAACTCCCAGTGAGCGTTATTTAGTTAGTTAATACCCCCGGATCCACCACCCTTTCCTCTCCTCTTGCCTCGCTGCTTTTCAATCCCACCCTGAAAGGGGGAAGAAGAGAAAGGTTTGGCTGAATGTTGCTGCCCAGTAAATGCTGAGCATAGTGGGGTGGGGAGGGGATGCCTCGGTATCTTCATCATCATGGCTCTGGCTTGGCTAGCCTCAGACCTGGGCTCGTTTTTATAAACCATCTCATCCGGCTCACCTTGGATCAGGTTCCTCCTGTACAAATAATCATATTTATTATGATCTAAAAGGCTAAACTGATCCTTGATCAGCACACCTTTTCGAGACACTTTATTAATACAGACCCAGACCAATACAGACCCAGACTGTAGCATCTGTCATCCAGCCACAGCCAGCACAGCCAAAGAGATCTGAGAGGAAGGATGTCCATGTTCACTGTCAGATTCATTATCACAGCATGGGATTAGTACAGCCAGGTCACCCGTGATACAAGTTAGTATTTGATGTCCGTCCATGTCTGAGGATGTCGGGAGAAGATGTAGAAACCGGCCACTAGGTTTTGGTTTTGCTAGGGCGTTGTGGACTGCAATGGTGAATGGGCATAAGCATCTGCCTCTGATTCCACAGGTTGCAAGTTCAAATCCAGCAATAGAAAGTTGTTTTTGATATATATTTTTTAAGCCTATCCCAAACCTTAACCGTTACCTTAAAACCACTTGGAGTTAATGCTTAACCTTAAGAATTTGAAGTCAATGCCTGAACTTAACCCTCACCTTAAAAATTAGAGTTAATGGTTAAACTTAATCTTAAACGCTTCAAAATTTGACGTTTGGAACAACTTTGAAATTTGATGTTTGAGAAACATGGATGAACGTCTAATTCTGACATGAGAGAGTGAGAACTGGTAGAATTAGTATGGGGCCTGGCTCACTATACATGCTAGGATGCTGGGTTATTATTAGCCTAGCCCGTTGCGCCTTCAGTATGTGCTGCAGCTCCTACGTTGTCAATGTTACAGCCTGGTACAGGACTCGACTGTATGATGTGATTTGGAGGTGTGGTGTCAGATTCAGGAACCATTACCGGAGCGAGTCCCCTGTGTCCTTTTCTCCACCTCCTTCCTTCCTCACACCTCTGTTCACCACAGGATGGGAATTAAGTGTGTGTGTGTCGCCTGTGTCTGTGTGTTGGGGTGGGGTCTCACTTGAGGTGGGCTCTCTCTCTGTCTGTTTCCACCAGCCCCAGAATCCTATTTGATCCTTTCTGTTGTTGTTATTGTTGCTTCAGTCATGACAGGAAAGAGATTAGAGAATGAGTCTGCCATACTGTCTCCTCATCCTGTTGTAACTCTGTTTCCAGTAGCCTTTATCCTCTCCATCGTTAATTTATCAGATCACTGGGACTGGGCTGATAATGGACAACATTTAATATAAATAGCACCTAGGGTGTGGCAGTCACCACTGATCACATTCCTACCCTTTTTACACTATCGTGCTGACCCAAACTAAACCCTGCTGGCTTGCATATTCTCTTGACTTTTTCCTTTTCCAGCATATATGTTGCATGCGTAACTAGGCCAGCTCAGTACATTTTGATTTGGCTTGACTCAGTTAGGTTAATCACGTGATGTGTGTCAGGACACACTAGAATATTAATAGATGGATAGTAGCCTAAAGGAAGGGGTGATTGATTGATTGGCTGATTGATTGATTGATGAGGTCAGGGGTTAACAAACTATTGATTGAGATGAATGAAGTAAAGTTTAGACCTCGGGCCATACTATAAAACAACAGCCTGGTGACATTCTGTCAGAATATATACACACAGTGGTGGAAAAAGTAGCCAATTGTCATACTTGAGTAACAGTAAAGATACCTTAATAGAAAATGACTCAAGTAAAAGTGAAAGTCACCCAGTAAAATACTACTTGAGTAAAAGTCAAAAAGTATTTGGTTTTGAATATACTTAAGCATCATACTTAAGAATGCCCTGCTAAGCATTCAGAATGTAATGAGTACATTTGGGTGTCAGGGAAAATGTATAGAGTAAAAAGTACATTATTATTGTTAAATATAAATAGTAAAGTACAGACACCCAAAAACACTACGTAAGTAGCACATATTTTTACTTAACTTTACACCATTCCATACACAATATAAGTAGTATAGAAGAGTAACAGATTATCTGATTAAAAAATACATTAACACAATGCAAATTATGAGTAAGTAAATATGGTGTCTAGTGAGTATCTAGCCAATCTACTATTTGAGTCAGATTTGTCTGGTTCTGGTCAGTATTTTGGTCAAGTATTCACTAAGATATGTTGTATTTATATTTGGAGCTCTACACTGAAACAGTGAGAGTGGGTCTAATCAGTGATTCCAAAATAGCACCAGTCAGTCAGAGAGGGAGGAAGGACTGACTGGCCACCATTATCTCTGACTAATGAATTATTGAACAGTGACTGACTGATCCTGCACAAAGCAAAGCAGGCAAGCAGATCTCTGGTTGAGCCAAGCCTTGAAATAGCAGATCTGTGTGCATGCGAGTCTGTATGTGTGTGTATACGTGTGTGTGTGTGTGTGTGAGAGAGAGATAGATCTCTAAAATCATATTTGAAATTGTGACTTCCATGCGGTCTCCTCTCCTCCATGTCACAGTGAGCCACTCCCTCCTCCTACTCCTCCACTTCCTCTCTCAGCCAGCCTGGCTCCCTCTCTCAGCCAGCCTGGCTCCCTCTGCTAAGCTGAGCCCTGCTGGGAGGCTGAAGGGGTTTATACTGTACTGTTGAATGCTGCTGTACCACGACTTCAATTATCCATATGAGGTTACCTTATCTCTGCAACCGAGAACCACATCTTGTTCCTCAGAACCCTCTTATATTACTCCCATGTAACATTTCAATGCTTTTTGTTTGTTAGGAGAGACAACCTTAAGAGATTGCTCGTCATCCAAATATACAGTGCATTCGGAAAGTATTCAGACCCCTTCCCCACATTACATTACAGCCTTATTCTAAAATTAAATAAATAGAACTTCTCATCAATCTACACACAATACCCCATAATGAAAGTGAAAACCGATTTTTATACATTTGTGCGAAGGTATTAATATATAAAACAGAAATACCTTATTTACATAGGTATTCTGTTTCCATTGATCATCCTTGAGATGTTTCTACAACTTGGAGTCCACCAGTGGTAAATTCAATTGATTGGACAAGATTTGGAAAGGCACACACCCGTCTATATAAGGTCCCACAGTTGACAGTGCATGTCAGAGCAAAAACCAAGCTTTGAGGTCGAAGGAATTGTCCGTAGAGCTCCGAGACAGGATTGTGTCGAGGCACAGATCTGGGGAAGGGTACCAAAACATTTCTGCAGCATTGAAGGTCCCCAAAAACACAGTGGCCTCCATCATATTTAAATGGAAGAGTTTTGGTACCACGAATACTCTTCCTAAAGCTGGCCTCAGGTGACCAAGGGAGGGGACCAAGAACCCGATTGTCACTCTGACAGAGCTCCAGAGTTCCTCTGTGGAGATGGGAGAACCTTCCAGAAGGACAACCATCTTTGCAACACTCCACCAATCAGGCCTTTATGCTAGAGTGGCCAGACAGAAGCCACTCCTCAGTAAAAGGCACATGACATCCCGCTTGGAGTTTGCTAAAAGGCACCTAAAGACTCTCAGACCATGATAAACAAAATTCTCTGGTCTGATGAAACAAAGATTGAACTCTTTGGCCTGAACGCCAAGCGTCACATCTGGAGGAAACATGGCACCATCCCTACGGTGAAGCATGGTGGTGACCACATCATGCTGTGGGAATGTTTTTCAGCGGCAGGGACTGGGAGACTAGTCAGGATCGAGGGAAAGATGAATGTAGCAAAGTACAGAGAGATCGTTGATGAAAACCTGCTCCAGAGTGTTCAGGACCTCAGACTGGGGTGGAGATTCACCTTCCAACAGGACAACAGCACTAAGCACACAGCCAAGACAACACAGGAGTGGCTTTGGGACAAGTCTCTGAATGTCCTTGAGTGGCCCAGCCAGAGCCTGGACTTGAACCCGATCGAACATCTCTGGAGAGACCTGAAAATAGCAGTGCAGTGACGCTCCCCATCCAACCTGACAGAGCTTGAGAGGATCTGCAGAGAAGAATGTGAGAAACTCCCCAAATACAGGTGTGCCAAGCTTGTAACGTCATACCCAAGACGACTCTAGGCTGCAATCGATTCCAAAGGTGCTTCAACAAAGTATTGAGTAAAGGGTCTGAATACTTATGTAAATGTGATATTTCCATTTTTTTATTATGAATTTGCTTTGTCATTGTGGGGTACTGTGTGTAGATTGATAAGGGATTTTTTTTATATTCAATTTTAGAATAAGGCTGTAACGTAACAAAATGTGGGAAAAGTCAAGTGGTCTGAATAATTTCCGAATGCACTATATACAATATTACTATCCAAGAAATGTGAACATGCATTTCAAACATGGACTGGCTTAGACTCATCATTCAGTGATGCCAAGCCAGAGAAAACAACGGTGTGCCACATAAAAGGAGAACTATACTGCGTGCATTGTACAATCTATTCACAAGCAATAATGATGTCAGAGAGAGCTCTCAAGGTTAAAGCCTGCCCTAGCTAACCCATTGTCTTTGTACAGTATCTAGAGATACCACTCTTCATACAGAGAAATGTGCCATAATGACCTCAGCCTCTCGCCCCTAGGTCCCTGATCAGAAGAGATCTATCTGTCCGTCTGTAGAGAGAGTGAAGGAGGGAGGGAGAAAGGGAGAGAGAGAGTGGAGAGAGAGAGACGGAAAGAGAGCGAGAGAGAAGCTGGAACTACTCTACCTGATCCAGTGTGGGGGAGAACACAGCTTCCAACAGAGCTGCTGTTCCTGCTAGAACTAGGGTGTGATGTAGGTCACAGAGAGAATGACCTTTCCCATCACTAGCTACGCTAGCTACACACAAAAGTATGTGGACACCCCTTTAAATGAGTGGATTCAGCTATTTCAGCTACACCCGTTGATGACAGATGTATAAAATCGAGCACACAGCCATGCAATCTCCATAGACAACAAATCGGCAGTAGAAAGGCCTGCACTGAAGAGCTCAGTGACTTTCAACGTGGCACCGTCATAGGATACCACCTTTCCAACAAGTCAAAGCTGCCCCTGTCAACTGTAAGTGCTGTTATTGTGAAGTGAAAATGTCTAGGAGCAACAACGGCTCAGCCTTGAAGTGGTAGGCCACACAAGCTCACAGAATGTCACCGCCGAGTGCTGAAGCACGTAGCACATAAAAATCGTCTGTCCTCCGTTGCAACACTCCCTACCGAGATCCAAACTGCCTCTGGAAGAACAATAACTGGTCGTCGGGAGCTTCATGAAATGGGTTTCTATGGCAGAGCAGCCGCACACAAGCCTAAGATCACAACGCGTAATGCCAAGCATCGGCTGGAGTGGTGTAAAGCTTGCCACCATTGGTCTCTGGCGCAGTGGAAACGTGTTCTCTGGAGTGATGAATTGCGGACAAATCTGGGTTTGGCGGATGCCAGGAGAACGCTACATGCCCCAATGCATAGTGCCAACTGTAAAGTTAGGTCGAGGAGGAGGCACCTTAGTTCAGGTGAAGGGAAATCCTAACACAATCACATTCTAGATGATTCTGTGCCTCCAACTTTGTGGAAACAGTTTGGGGAAGGCCCTTTCCTGTTTCAGCATGACAATGCCCCCGTGCATAAAGCGAGGTCCATACAGAAATGGTTTGTCAAGATCGGTGTGGAAGAACTTGACTGGCCTGCACAGAGCCATGAACTCAACTCCATCAAACACCTTTTGGATGAATTGGAACGCCGACAGCGAGTAGTGTATCACGACCTGTGGCCCCCAGTATTAATCATAACCGTCACAGAGGGAACAAACATTGGATTCTACAATGACATTGCAGGGGCACAATCGTTTTGTTGTTCTTTAAATAACTTCAATTTCAATAGCTCTCCTATATTAGTATAACTAATTCTCATCGGTACTGCCAAACTATCCTGACCTATTTATAAGGAAAAGGAAACTTAGATTTTCCAAAATTTAGGAATAATAGTTCAAATCACCAACTTTATAGTAACCAATGCAAAGTAATTGAAGTTGCTAATGTTTTGCCCTCAACAATTGACATTGAATGAATCCTCTGTATTTGTTTAGGTGTTGGCCTACACAGCTGATGATCCAACCATACCAGTAGCTAGTGAGTGACAACAGTACTGGGACCCAGCTAGTACATTTGGTTCCTTGGAAGCTGTGGGAACGTATGTTTTTGGTTTCCAATTGGTTCTGGGGACGAAGCCATAAGTTTCCTGACCAGTAAAACTGAATGTTTTTTAAACGTTCTGAGAATGGAACTGAAAAATGTTGCCTAAAACATGACTTTTTAGGTAGCAGGGAGGTTCTGAGAACATTTTACTATCGTTCTCTAAATGTTTTCCTGGAAGGTATTATTAACGTTCTGAGAACAGAAATTATAGGATTTTGACATTTTTTAATAACTTCCTTTAGCTTTCACTGAATGTTTTAAAAATACTTTTAATAATACTGCTAGCTTATGTTAACTGTTTTGAACTCCAAGCACAGATAGGACACCTGGAAATTAATTTGCTTCGGCATTAATTCATGCATAAACCTGTATTTTTTTATTGTGGCACAGCGTCAGTAAGATTCAACCCTATGATCTTCTGGTAAAAATAAAATCCATACGTGATAAGGAAACTAACTTAATCCACCCAAATAAAAACAGTACACTGACAAAACAAAACTCCTACTGCTTCCAATTCTCCATATCTACCTTCTCAGGCTCTGGGCCTAGGGCCTGATAGGGTGGTACAGCTTATGACAATATTCCATGTAACTCCTTCGCCGAGAAATCTTTCAGCCCCAGGAAACGCTCCACAGCTTCCACAATGATTTGTATCTTCCTGGACTTTCTCTCCACCTTGGCAGTGCCATTTATCACCATAGCTATGAAGGCCACAAAGTCAACCTTCCTAACCTTTAAAAATGTCAGGATTCTGCTGGTGAAAGGCAACCCCTGCAGCCTGCAGTGAAGGCCTATCCACCACCATGGACTTCAAGTGCACCATTCAAACCCTCAACCTGTTGAACAACTGCTATGCTCTGGATAGCCTGGACTTTGGCCACTTCATTCTCTTTCCCCCTTGTGAGGCACTTGAAAGACGTGGCTTTGTGGTTCCCACCACAATTGCAACATGTCACATTTTCATCACTTTTATAACACGTGATATTTTCCACAACTTGAACATCTCGGCTTCTCCCTTCTGCAAACACTTGATACATGACCAAAAGCTTTACAATGATCACACTGCATTGGTCTTGGGATGAATGCTCTGACTCTGTAGTTAATAGACCCTAACTGCACTTGAGTAGGGAGACTCCATATAAAAAATAAAAAAAAGTAAGACAAAACACTTTTTCTTCATTCACCACACGATTCATCCGACATGCATCAAACACTCCAGGAATATTTTTCATCTCTTCAACATCTACTTCCCACGAGACTCCAGATATAACCCCCTTGAGGAGTACCCTGTTCCTAACACACACACACACACACACACACACACACACACACACACACACACACACACACACACACACACACACACACACACACGACACTTCAAACTTATCAAATCGGTTGAGACACAACACACGTTTCTTCTGATCCTCAGAAGCACAAAAAATCAAAACCAACCCGCCTCTCGTGATCATCACAGCCTTCACTCTACCCAGCACTCTCTCCACCAGTTTGGATATCTCAAATGGATTCCTCAAGATGGGTAATTCGATCAGCTGCTCCTCATTTACAAACCGTACTCCTACAAGATACGTTGTGACATTCTCATCACTGTACTCTACTTTGCTCAGTTTTCCTTTCTTTTGGACAATATTCCAATTCTCCTTGATTTTACCGCCATTAGATTCAGAATCCACTCCATTATCCGCTTCCGCCATCTTTTTTCCTATCCGAGCCATGTTCCTGTTTTTCATTTCAAGTCTATTCAAACAGACCCCATTTCAAAGTAAACAAGCACTCATTAAGATCAGGTGTGGCCAATTAGTGGGCACGGCTAACACACCTGAACACACTTAACAAGATAGAGGCTAGAGAGAGTTTGGTGACGCTGAGAACGGAATGTATATGTTTTTAAATAGCATTCTTAGGATTTTACTAATGTTTTCTTGTGGTTTTTATAGAAAGTTGTCTTAATGTTCTGAGAATATGACTTTAAAAAGAACCATGAGGAAACCTGCAGAAAACGTTATACTGAAGTGCTGAAGTGCCCACAAAAGAACGTTGTTTCTTAACATTCGCTGAACGTTCTGAGAACATGACTTTAAATAGAACCATGAGGAAACCTGTAGTACATTTTATGCTGAAGTACTGAAATTCCCACCTAAGAAACATATGGTTTTCAGAACATTATGAGCTAGAAGGTTCCCAGAACCTTTTGGGAAGGTTGTATGCAAAATAACCATAGGGCAACCATGCTCTCACCAAGCTCTAAGAAACATATCGGAACGTTTTGTGCTAGCTGGTTAGTAACTATACATGCATTAGCTTTGAAACAGTTATCCTCTGTACTGTGTTCAGCTATATTATAGCAAGCTACTGAAATATAATTTATTAAGGGAGCAACAAAACAACTGTGCCCTTGCATTGTCATTGTAGAATCCAGTGTTTGTTCCCTCTGAATGTTATGATTAATTTTGGGTGCCATAGGACATGTAACATATCTTCCTCATGAATAGTAAATGATGAATCTGTCCTGGACTGCCTGGGCCACAGAGAGATCCTGACAGGATAATAGTCACATTGTTCCCTGTGGGATCCCTATTCCCAACAGCTTGTGACCGGGTTGTGTTCAGTAGAGAGATAGTTTCGAAACGTAGTGAAACGAGGAGGTACTGCATGAATTGTCCAATGCAAATTGTTTTCTATTGCAAAATATTTCTCTACATTGTGGCCTATTGAACATGAGCCTGGTGTTACTCTCCAAGCCTGCAACAGTGTTCACTAGCTATTTTATTTGAAGGGGAACTGATGCCCCCCCAAATATCAATATCTTTGAATTCATTATGCATAAAATAAATTCAAATGTGTGGCCTTATTTCCATATTACCTCTAGAGTTAGATGTATCACCCATAAGTTTCAGTGTACTATTGGATAATAGGTCATGATGTGCCTGCTTGCTCACCACCATACTGAGCCATAGTCTCCTCTGCCTTGTCATACCCACTATGGCCTATACATCTCTGGGTGATGCTCTGGGAATCAGCCCCATATTACGTAACCCAAGTGATGCTGTAGCCATGCATTTGTGAATCATGGGTGGACTGGAAATCGGTTTTAAATGCAATTAAAGGGGCTTAATGTCAATGTTAAAGGCTTTACTGTAACTGCACTCTGCCGCTATTAAAGTCACCAGAGACATGGGTGATTCAACTCCCACCAAGGTGCTTTGGTGTAGGGTTTCTCTCATGACTCCAGGGTGGTTTTATGCTGCTAGAACCTATAGAGTAGAGGAAAAGATTCTGAATGCGTCCCTGATGGCACCATATTCCCTGAATAGTGCACTACTTTTGACCCTGTGGGCCCTGGTTGAAAGTTGTACACTATAAAGGGAATAGGGTGGTATTTGGGACAGTTTATGGCTGTTTGATGTGCAACTGTGCTTATTAATGGTATATACTGAACAAAAATATAAACCCAACATGTAAAGTATTGGTCACATGTTTCATGAGCTGAAATAAAATATCCCAAAAGGTTTATTTCTCTAAAATGTTGTGCACAAATGTATTTACATCCCTGTTAGGTAGCATTTCTCCTTTACCAAGATAATCCATCCACCTGACAGGTGTGGCAGATCAATAAGCTGATAAAAAAAAAAAAATCATGATCAGTACATAGGTTCCCCTTGTTCCAGTGGACAATAATATTCCACTCTAAAATGTGCATTACAAGCATTTCTAGGCATGTTAGAGAGCTTGCTGGACCTACATTTGTTCTCTATAGACTAAATCTGATCATATCCTGGTTATTGCTCTTGATTCAGTGTTAAATAGTCTAATACATGTGTGTGAAAGGTGTTTCAAGCAACCTTCTCTGTCACAGGGGTAATGAGTTATGATGATAGGCTTGTCTATTCCAACGCTGCAGTATACTGTTGTTATTGTTGGCACGTTGTTGTTTTTACCCCTCGGCTGATTCCATGTCACTGCATGAACACTGAACATGACAGGCCTGTCATTTGCATTTGGCAGAAGCCAGGGGAACGAGAGGGTGACACATTTAGGGACTGCTAATTGAATCATTAAGGGACAGAGTTTTGCAGATTAATCAGAAATGGTGATTAGGCCTAGTTTACAGTGACTGTCACAAAGAATAGTACTCTCACACTCACTCACTCACTCACTCACTCACTCACTCACTCACTCACTCACTCACTCACAAAGATTGTTGTTAGTTTTGGATGATTTGTAGCCTATGAAAGCATACACATTAAATTAATAACTATGAAATTGTAGTTTGTTCAAGATGTAAGGGCAACATAAGCAGAAACAAAAGCCTTATTGTATTCTTAATGAGACTTGGTAATTGTTAGTACCATGCCCACTGACTGCCCTGAAGGCTAATATGCTGCAGTGCTCACACTGGTTCTATCTATGTCCTCCTTTGTCTTTATGGCTGGCATTGGCAATCCTACTATACAGTAGTAAAACGAAGTTGCCTTTTAGATGCTGATCTAAGATCAGCTTTTGTTTTTAGTCCTTAACGGTTCAGATTTAGATTGGTGTTAAGGTAATCTAATACTAGATCTGTGGTTATGAGCCCTTTAAGAGGCTGAGGCTGGTAATTTCCTGACCCTGCCAGGCAGCATACAGCTCACAGCCCAGAGTGAGACAGGGCCTCATTCAGCAAATCAAGCGTAGTGATGATGATGATGATGATGGTGGTGGTGATGATACAAGTCTTAGCTCATAGACATCCATATGAATCACAGGGATGGAGTCAAAGTGGTCCAATTCTCATCCGGCCTAGTAAGACAGTAATAAAATGACTTAAATGATGAGGTTCTGCAGGCAGACAGGATGTCGGTGCCTGACCAATGATTAGCTAATAGGCTCTGATTTACAGACTCTATTTACTTTGACCCCCTTCCATGTTCTCGCTCCCAGTCAATATCTAGCTTAGGCTAAGGCTACCCCCATAACAACACAATGCCTGGTTTACAGAGAGAGGAGGAGAAAAGACAGGTATACATGAATACCAGTGAGTTCCATACTGTCCCCCTCAGCATCATCTCAGGGGTGTCATAATAAAGGCCTCGGCAGAAACCTTTGACCTGGGCTGTTACTGTCAAGAGGCAGGGGAGGAGAGAGAGATGGAGAGAGAGAGATGGAGAGAGGAAGCAGGGAGGTTTCAAATGGGAGTGGCTTGGACTTGCAGAGATTCTCTTTCTCTCACTCACTCACATTTACACGACCACATGGCTGAGGGCAGTGCTAAGCGATGTTTGTCACTCTGGCCTGGCAGAGAGGCAGGCTGACTGTCAGTCTGACAAACAGGGGGATTGGATACTCTTATCTGGAACCTGATGTTGCCTGGCCTCTCTTTATCCTCACATGGAACTCGGTGAGCTCTGCTCGACTTCTCATGGGATTTCCTTTTTTGGGCCGAGGATTTGAAATGAGGTATGCTGGGCCATATGGTCTGTGGACTTAGCACATCTGTGGTATGTGATCCCTCATTGTCGGCCTGGAATTCTTTTGTCAGGAGAGTGTGTAACCCGTGAACGGGATTGTGTCAGCTGCACTGCCTCTGGATGTTATTATGTGTGTGTGTGTGACTGTGTTTTAGCTAAGTGCTATTCTAGCTGCCAGTAATATGTGTTAACATGTGATGCTCAGTCGGGAAGGAGCGTTTCTCAAGGTGCTTTACTAATGTCCACATTGTAGATGAACCTCAGGGTGGAATGAAGAGCAAAATGGATGCTGTCAGACCAGAGGCATAAATTGCTGCCTGTGCAGTTTTTCGCGCATGAACAGGAGTGTTAGTATTGTACCATGTCTGTGTGAGAGATTGATGAGAGATGGAGGGGGTTAGACAGATCGTTAGAGAAAGAGAGAGGGAGAGAGAAGGAGAGGGAGAGAGAGAAGGAGAGGGAGAGAGAGAAGGAGAGGGAGAGAGAGATGGAGAGGGAGAGAGAGATGGAGAGAGAAGGAGAGGGAGAGCGAGAAGGAGAGAGAATGGAGGGAGAAAGAGAGGGAGAGAGAGAGAATAGAGAGAGAGGGAGAAGGTGAGCGAGAATAGAGAGATGAGAGAGGTGGATGGAATTGATTTATATTTACAAGGTCTCTCTGTCTGGCCCTGTGTGTGTGTGTGTGTGTGTGTGTGTGTGTGTGTGTGTGTGTGTGTGTGTGTGTGTGTGTGTGTGTGTGTGTGTGTGTGTGTGTGTGTGTGTGTGTGTGTGTGTGTGTGTGTGTGTGTGTGTGTGTGTGTGTGTGTGTGTGTGTGTGTGTGTGGGTGCATCAATGTGTGCACGCGTTTGTGTATGTGCTTGTGTGCGCCCGCGCGCGTGTGTATCAGTAGCAGCAGCAGTAATAAAAAGGCTTTGTCATCTCCAGAATGAGCAGAGTGATATTTCCAGATGAGACTGAAAGGTCAGGAGGGTAAAACAGATGCAGAATTGAGTCATTCTTTTATCGTGCGAGCTACTTATTGGTAGGTTGAGCCATCAGTCAGCGTATAATGATTTCTCATTGGTAGATGGGAGGCCTCTCACTGTAATAGTGTCATAATAAAGCAGCAGGATGCGTCTCCTCATCCAAGCCATTGATTTCCAGTGACGTACTGTAATGTTTCTCTATTCTATTAACTAATGTTGTTTCCAATCACACTGCTCTGCTGTACTGGTGTAGAGGAAAGTTTACCTTTTGGGCAATATTGTTAATCACTGCAACATGGACTGATGTGATCAGTCCATATAATATTTAGTTGTACATACAGTGATATAATTTGACGCTAGAGGATGTAGGGTCTCTGCTGTTTGTTGATGACCCACTATGTGAGGTTATGTACAGAGTTAGGAGCGTGGCTTTAAGGTGGGTTTTAATACAAGAAGAAATGGGTCATATACAGGAGCACATTGTTCCGGATGACTGGGATATCATTTAGTGCCTTCTATAGGTCAAATATATTAGGTATTAGATGTTAAGCCTAGAAATAATTGAGAGAGACGAGGTTCATTAGACCACTGAAGGAATGTGACCTTCCATGTAGGGATGTGCATCTTTCCCTTTCAAGATGATTCAATGCTTATCTAGATACGACACGATACAGGAACGATACGTTTTAGTTTGAAGTGATTTGGTTTGAATAGAGGAACGAATCGATGCGAGTTAATATAGCACTAACATTTGTTGCATAAACACATTCATTTTCCATTCTAAATTCAAATATTCGGCTCAGTGGATGTGTGTGTGTGTGTGTGTGTGTGTGTGTGTGTGTGTGTGTGTGTGTGTGTGTGTGTGTGTGTGTGTGTGTGTGTGTGTGTGTGTGTGTGTGTGTGTGTGTGTGTGTGTGTGTGTGTGTGTGTGTGTAGGCGCCTGAGCTGAGCCATAAGAGAAACAATACTGATTGTGTAAAGCAAAACTACCAAAACCATTGCTGATGGTGAAGCTGAACAATCATAATAAAGCCCCGAACAGCATGTAGCCTTCCTATAGCATGTAGCCTTCCTATAGCATGTAGCCTTCCTATAGCATGTAGCCTTCCTATAGCATGTAGCCTTCCTATAGCATGTAGCCTTTCTATAGCATGTAGCCTTCCTATAGCATGCATGTAGCCTTTCTATAGCATGTAGCCTTTCTATAGCATGTAGCCTTCCTATAGCATGTATCCTTCCTATAGCATGTAGCCTACCTATCGCCAGATGAGAGTTGTGTCTCTGGTGGTAGCTTAGGCTACTTTTATTCCGGAAAACACAATTTTCAACAGTGCATTTGATAAAAAATAACCTGGCAAATTATATTGGTTGTCGCTCAAGGAATAAAGCCTACTATTGCACAAGCTATTTTACAAACATTTGTATGCTGAAGGTGATGCGCAGATGTGCCAGATCAGGAATATGCCGACCTCTTGTTGGTCCATGTTTGACTAAGCTACTGATATTGCCTGGGGTTCTTCTGCATGCAAAATGACTTGTAGATCAATGATGTCAACATAATTGCATGCTTAGTTCAACACTGAAGGAGAGGACACAGTTGTCACAAAAGTTGAGTGGTATTTTCAAATGGTAGAAAGTACGTTTATTTTATTATTTTTTAATTAAAAATAAATAATTCTCCCCAATTTCGTGGTATCCAATTGGTAGTTACATTATTGTATCATCGCTGCAACTCCCGTACGGACTCAGGAGATGCAAAGGTCGATTTCCGTGCGTCCCCCGAAACACAACCCAACCAAGCCGCACTGCTTCTTTACACAATGCCCACTTAACCCGGAAGCCAGCCGCACCAATGTGTCGGAGGAAACACCGTACACCTGGCGACCGTGTCAGCGTGCACTGCGCCCGGCCTGCTGCAGGAGTCGCTAGTGCGTGATGGGACAAGGACATGCCTGGCGGCCGAACCCTCCCCTAACCCGGACGATGCTGGGCCAATTGTACGCTGCCCCATGGGTCTCCCGGTTGCGGCCAGCTACGACGGTAGAAAGTCATTTGAGCAAAAAAACTTTTGTAACGTTTGAATCGATTTTCAGACTGATGCATGCTACATTTGGATCAGTTTGAGGTCCCACAGTCTGATGCACTCATCTTAAACACTTAAACCGGGACCGATGCTTATCAGTGAATGTGATATCCCTACAGGGATTTTCTTGGGCTTCGACATTGTGTGATATAAGAGACGGTGATCTGAATGAACACTGACTGTGATTCAATCTCACATTCTCACTGCCTTTGATTCACCAACATTCATAGAAAGAGGCCTGAACCCATGATGTCACAGGTTCTTCAATGCCAGAGAACCAGAGATGCTTGAAGGGCACACCAACTCCCAACTAAGCTTTTCTTTAGATAGCATAGTTTTGCTTCAAGAAGCAGGGAGAAGCACTCGTCAATTCTAGTATACCATTACCAAATGTATTATCTGTTGAAGAACCACTGCCACTGCAGTACATCTAGGATGTGGTTTGGGAAACAAACGTTCGTGCCAGTAGTGAGGGGGTGAGGATGAAGTACTAGATCAAATGTCAATCAAATTTATTTATAAAGTCCTTCTTACATCAGCTGATGTCACAAAGTGCTGTACAGAAACCCAGCCTAAAACCTCAAACAGCAAGCAATGCAGGTGTAGAAGCACGGATTAAGGCGTCCGCATGCTTCCCAGCCGTAACATTTTGGAAGAGTTTGTACTTTATGACGACATTTTGTGACGTTTTTGTTAGTTTTGGTTGTTCCGGCACATTACATTTTTGCTTGAGGCAAGCCGAAGTCGGTAGCCGAAGTCTACGCCCCTTCGTCGGTGATTGGTCAACAGTAAGGATTCTTCAGTAAAGTCTTTGTTGTCATTCAACGACAGACGACTCGTTTTCATGCACGTTTTTTCACTGAGAAATACTGCACCAAACATCTTAGTTAGATGTAAAATTGCTCGACTATGATCTCCTCGGCAACAACGTCAAAATGAATGACAGATTTCTTGAGTTATCTTAGATTAATTGACTTGGACAAATAGCACTATTGACGCTTTTTTCTAGTTTTTCAAGCAAAGGTGTTTTAAGGGAGTATGAGAGCACACTTGTTCGGTTCGCCTAGCCGACTTTGGCTAGCCGCCAGCCAAACTGAAGCTTGCTGACGCCTTTACAGAGGAGGAACAGGAACCGGAATCTTCCCCTTATCCTGTCGATGCTTCTCCTCTCCTCCTAACAGCTGGGCACTCCGTAGCCATCTTAAACAGCTGGGGAGCAGGACAGTTACTGACTGACTGACTGACTAACTGTTTTTGCTGCCAGTACAATCAAAGAGAATTATAGAGGGGACAGTGATTGAAGATGCAGTCAAGGATCTTAAGCACAACAAATTCATAACATATTGTACGTATTGGATTCGTAACATAGCATACGAATTGCAAAAAAAAATATATATATATACAGTATACAGTGCCTTGCAAAAGTATTCATACCCCTTGGAATTCTTCACATTTCATTCTGGGATTAAATTGGATTTAATTGTAATTTTTTTGTCAACAATCTACACAAAATACTCTAATGTTAAAGTGGAAGAAAATTTGATTTTTTAAAAGTTTGATAGAAATTAAATAAGTATTCAGCTCCCTGAGTCAATACATGTTAGAATCATCTTTGGCAGTGATTACAGCTGTGAGCTTCTTGGGTAAGTCTCTAAGAGCTTTACACACCTGGATTGTGCAATATTAGGCCATTATTCTTTTCATCATTCTTCAAGCTCTGTCAAGGTGTTGGGTTGGAGATCATGGCTATAGACAGCAATTCAAGTCTTGCCATAGATTTTCAAGCAGATTAAGTCAAAACTGTAACTTGGCATCTCACTGTCTTCTTTGTAAGCAACTCCAGTGTAGATTTGGCCTTGTGTTGTAGGTTACTGTCCTGCTGAAAGGTGAGAATGCTGATCATTGACTACAGCTCAGCGTTCAACACCATAATGCCCACACAGCTCATTACTAGGCTAAGGATCCTGGGACTAAACACCTCCCTCTTCAACTGGTTCCTGGACTTCCTGACGGGCTGCCCCCAGGTGGTAAGGGTAGGCAACATCACATCTGCCACGCTGATCCTCAACATTGGAGCCTCTCAGGGGTGCGTGCTCAGTCACCTCCTGTACTCCTGTTCACCCACGACTGAGTGGCCAAGCACGACTCCAACACTATCATTAAGTTTGCTAACGACACAATGATGAGACAGCCTATAGGGAGGAGGTCAGAGACTGCCAGGACAACAACCTCTCTCTCAATGTGAGCAAGACAAAGGAGCTGATCGTGGACTATAGGAAAAGGAAGGCCGAACAGGCCCCCCATTAACATCGACAGGACTGAAGTGGAGCGGGTCGAGAGTTTCAAGTTCCTTGCTGTCCACATCACCAACGAACTATCATGGCCCAAACACACCAAGACAGTTGTGAAGAGGGCACAACAACACCTTTTCCCCCTCAGGATACTGAAAAGATTTAGCATGGGTCCTCAGATCCTCAAACAGTTCTACAGCTGCACCATCGAGAACATCCTGACCGGTTGCATCACCGCCTGGTATGGCAACTGCTCAGCATCTGATAATAAGGAGCTAAAGAGGGTAGTGCGTGTGGCCCAGTACATCACTGGGGCCAAGCTTCCTGACATCCAGGACCTATATACTAGGCGGTGTCAGAGGAATGCCCAAAAAAAATTCCAAGACTCCAGTCACCCAAGTTATAGACTGTTCTCTCTGCTACCGCACGGCAAGTCTAGGACCAAAAGGCTCCTTAATAGCTTCTACCCCCAAGCCATAAGACTCCTGAACAACTGAACTAATCAAATGGCAAACCACACGTTTTACATTGACCCCCCCCCCCAGCATATGTGGGAGGTCCTTCAAGACTGTTGGAAAAGCATTCCAGGTGAAGCTGGTTGAGAGAATGTCAAGAGTGTGCAAAGCTGTCATCAAGGCAAAGGGTGGAGTCTTTGAAGAATCTCAAAGTTGGATGAAGAAGTACACACAAAATGACCCGTTTTGGCTCATGAGCAATACTTTCAAAACTACTGGCTGAAATTATACAAACGTTCTGGAGCATCACTTTAAGCATAGGGTGTGACATAGGCAGGGATACTGTGTCCAACCAGATAGACAGACAGTCAGACAGTTAGACAGTTAATGTGGGTGGTTTGTGCACATTGTTGGGTCTAACTTTTCCTATGTCTTAAGATAATATTTGAATATGGTCATACGTTCCCCCACAAGACAGCGAGCTGAGCTGTCTGATTAAGAAGCTCTCATTGGTATCTGTAGCTCTGCTAATATTAGACGTCTGGCTGTAGAATGATGGCTGATTTATTCCCCAGCAGAGCATGAAAGGAACTGCTTATGGATTTGCATCTGAAATTACCCAATTGGCTTCTCTCAGTATAAATTAAACATTCTCTGGCAGCTCTACAGTTACTAATGAATGTTTCTGTCCTTTCTTCCTTCCCTCCTTCCTTCCGCCCTGTCCTCCCTCCCTCCCTTCATCCATCTCTTCCGCTCTGTCTCTCTGCAGCTTATTGAGAAGGGATCTAGCTGTTATTCACCATGAACGCTGCTGTGTCTCCCATGGCCTGTGAGGCTGTCTCGCCCATGATCACCTCCGTCACGCCCACCCTGGAGTCCATCCCTAAGGAGGAGGAGGAGGCAGGCCTCAGCCCCAGCCAGGGTGGTCTCTGTGGGGAAGGTCTGGCCAAGGAGAGGGACCCGGCCCAGAGGTATCAGAACAAAAAGCCCCCTCCCCTGCACACGGGGGCGGACTGGAAGGTGGTGCTGCACCTGCCTGAGATCGAGACGTGGCTGAGGGCCACTACTGACAGGGTCCGGGACCTCACATACTCTGTCCACCAGGACTCAGTCAACAAACACGTGGACGTGCATCTAGTGCAGCTGAAGGTGAGTGGGCCTCCACACACGATATACTCTCATCTCATATTCTGGTTTCAGACGGCCTAGTAGCAAGGAACTACCCTGAGCCCGTGGTCACAAAGTGTCTCAGAAAAGCAATGGTGATCTATGGTTGATTTTCCCTTTTGAATAAGATTATATGGACAGGGTTTGACCGGCAGGGATGTCCTTATCCCAACGCGCATTAGCGACTCCAGTGGCTGGCCGGGTGCAGTCCACACTGACACGGTCGCCAGGTGTACGGTGTTTCCTCAGACACATTGGCTTCCGGGTTAAGTGGGCATTGTGTCAAGAAGAAGTGTGACTTGGTTGGGTTGTGTTTTGGAGGACGCACGGCTCTCGACCTTCGCCTCTCCCGAGTCTGTACGGGAGTTGCAGAGATGAGACAAGACTGTAACCACCAATTGGATACCACGAAAAAGGGGTAAAAAATCAAATTAAAAATGATTTCTCCAACATCATGTCCCAGTATAATGACCCTGTAGGAGGAAGATGTGATTAGATGTAATGAGGGGAGCTGTACCTTCTCAATAGCCTTGGAGCTGGACTGGTGGAGCACTATGTAGGGAATAGGATGCCGTTTGGGACGTAGCCTCAGATCAATGTTGAGAATCCCTTCTCCCTCCCACCCCAGCACAGCCAGTCCAGGCTGGGGCTGTGGATGATGTGTGCTGATGATTTTGCAGATAGCAGCTATTTTGAAGAAGGTTTTACGTGCAATGATTGTTGTATGGTTGTTTTATCTGCCTTAGTTGAATGCATTGATTGTAAGTTGCTATGGTTTCATGACTAAAATATAAGGGTGAAAGTAGGCTACTGGGCTGATCAGTGACTGGCTGATCAATCAGCCAATGGTCTTATTGGATTCTGTTAGAAGGTCATGGTGGACCAGCCCTCAGCCCTCTAATTAAACAGGAAATGGAGGAACAGAATTAGTTCAGCCAGCCAGCCTCAAAGCACTGGGAAGGCTCAATGTGAGTCTCAAATGGCACCCTATTCCCTAGTGCACTATGGGCCCTGGTGAAAAGCAGTGTACTAAAAAGGAATAGGTTGCCTGTTGGGACATATCCTCAGTGAACATGGTGTGGTACTGTAAGAACTTGTTTTTAGGGATCAGTTTGGGATGAGATACTCAGTACTGAAAACCCTCTTAGTGTAAACATCAAACCTCTAGTGAAGTAATGATGTGAACATACAGTACCAGTCAAAAGTTTGGACACACCTACTCATTCAAGGGGTTTTCTTTATTTTTACTATTTTCTACATTGTAGAATAATAGTGAAGACATCAAAACTATGAAATAACACATATGGAATCATGTAGTAACCAAAAGTGTTGAACAAATCAAAATAGCCACCCTTTGACTTGATGCCAGCTTTGCACACTCTTGGCATTCTCTCAACCAGCTTCACCTGGAATGCTTTTCCAACAGTCTTGAAGGAGTCCCCACATATGCGGAGCAGTTGTTGGCTGCTTTTCCTTCAGTGATGGTTGCTGATAATGGGCCTCTATGTAGATATTCCATAAAGAAATCTGCCATTTCCAGCTACAATAGTCATTTACAACATTTCAACAGTGTTGAAAGCTCATCTGTGGACTGTGATATATATAGCTACCTTTGCCATCCCAGAAAGGTTTCTGTCAGTGTGCCTGCTCACTAATCCTCCTCAATAATCACCTCACCATAAGACGCCATTTGCGACACCACAGACCGTGATGATGTAGGCTAATGTTGGTATGAATGGTGCTAATAGGTGGACGTTACTTATCTCTTTTCAGCCTGTGTCCTCTCAATCATAATAGACCGTCTTCAGAGGGAGCCTTGTCACTCTGTACACTATATAGAGACTGAGTATGAGTATTAGATTGTATGAAGGATACAGAGGATACACAATGTGAATGATGTGATGTCTCAAGTAGAAAAGATGCCTGATGCCTGATGCTGTGTCTGTGTACACATTACTGAGGTGTTTTAGTTTCGAATCATCTCCATGAAGTGATGCATCATAGTAGGCTGCTACATTTACCTGAAAATATCCTGAAGGAGGATTATGGTAGATTTGGTTACATAAGTATACAGTATTCTATTTATTGTTTTGACAAAAGACGGTTGCCTTAGAATAGTGTTAATGGGGAGAACAGCATTACACCTGTGTTTATAGATGGATGTGGGCTCTGGTCAAAAGTAGTGCACTATATAGGGAATAGGGTGCCATTTGAGATTAATACTTGAGATCAAAGGCAAATGAAATGACCATGCCTAAATTGTTCAAACTGTATGTACCCTTCCATAATCCCTTCCTAACCCTAGTCTTGGATGATGTAATCCCTATTCAGTCAACTTTGCACCTTTCAATTCATATCACTTCAGCATGAATGGACAAATGGCCATCTCTCTTATCAATGCACTGATTAGGCCTATCTTTGAGTATTAACTTTTAGATCTACAGTAAAGTTGGTCCTTTGTTAAAATGCAGTCTTTGTGAACAGTTTTAGTGCAGTAGCTAATGCTGGTGTTTTTTATTTTATTTTTTATTTTTTATTTTTTAGGGGTGGATCAGCTTAATATTGCGGAAAGAATGTTGCTTCCAATGTAATTGTCTGCATCATTTCCAATCCCCCATATTTTTTGGGGTAAATATATATATCCATACACGTATGCATACATATACACATATATACATACACATACCTATATAGACATACATACTTTTTTAAAGAGTATACCTTTATTATTATTCCCCGCAAACCCTACCACCGATCCCCCAATTGGAGTAAACTGATAAACATTTCTGTTTTTACCTTCAATTTATACATCTTATACACATTTTACAGACACAGTCTACTTTATAATAGTTCTCTCTTGTTTGTTCTTAGTCCTTCCTCTATTTCTGTTGTCCATCCAGTTTGATTTCCACTTGTAACTGTGCTATTTCACAAAGGCTCCGCACCTATACACATTTCACAGATCCCGTATGCCCTACATTGTTTATCTTGTTATTAGTCCCACCCTTCAGCTCCACTCAACCCTTCCCATCTATCTTCCAACATCATCCATTTCGGATTTTTATTTGCCATATATTTTTCAACTGTGCTGTGATGCTTCACAAAAGATTTGAATCTTCCTATTCTCATAGCTTCCACGGATTGTAAATTAAAAATAAACATTTTTGCTAAAATAATTATTATATTATTGATTGATTGACTATGGCTTTTCAAATCCCCCAGTATTGCTATCTGTAGCGTTAGTTCTACGCAAATGTTGCAATTCTTCAACCATTCCTGGACCTGTGACCAAAAACGAGCTACATACGGACAATACCAAAATAAATGATCTAATGACTCTGCCTCCTCACAGCAGAATCTGCAGAGCTGGGAAGATTGTATCCCCCATATATATAACATTTTATTAGTTGCAAGAATTTTGTACAATAATTTAAATTGAAAAATTCGAAGTTTTGAATCCGGCGTTGTTTTGCGTATCAATTCATAAACCATGTGCCATGGAATGGGTACATCGAAAATCTCTTCCCAACTATTTTGCAATTTATATGGCACAGCTGTCAGTTTTTTGGTCCTTAAATTAAATTGGTATATGTTTTTATTTATCACACTTTTCTTTAACCATTTATGTTCTTTAATATAGGGCCGACATACAAGTTCCTTACTTTTTTCCCCTTCTACTTGCCTCTTCCATTTTTGTGGTAATGCTGCAATTAATTGGTTGTAATTTTGGGTAGAGCAGACATTTCCATATGTCTGTGTTAGCTGCATGTGTGACATTACTCCACCAGTCCTATTTATGATATCATTCACAAAAATTATACCTTTTTTAAACATTTCTTCGATAAATACAGTTTTTTTTATCAATTACTATATTTGAATTTAACCACAATATTTGTTGTACTATTTGTTCCGTCCTTTCAGGTGGATTAAACTGAAATTGCAACCAACTTTCTAAGGCTTGTTTAAAAAATAAAGATATTTTGGAGATTATTTCCTTTTCAAACAACCGAAAGTGAGCAGGTGTAATCTGAATAAAGGGAAAAAGGCCCTTCTTGAACATAGGATGAGACATTCGTACCAATCTACTAGAGAACCAGTTTGGATTTAAGTATAACTTTTGTATGACTGATGCCTTTAGTGAGAGGTCTAATGCTTTAATAACGAATTCATATTCGTTATATAAATAGGCCCTTTTAATTTTATCTGGCTTGCCGTTCCAAATAAAATTGAATATTTTTTGCTCATATAATTTAAAAAGCAGGTCACTAGGTGTAGGCAAAACCATAAGCAAATAGGTAAACTGTGATATGATTAAAGAGTTAATCAGGGTGATTTTCCCACAAATAGACAGGTATTTTCCTTTCCATGGTAGCAAGATCTTATCTATTTTTGCTAACTTTCTATAAAAATGTATTGGAGTGAGATCATTTCTTTCTTTTGGGATTTGTATACCGAGTATGTCCACATCTCCGTCAGACCATTTAATTGGTAAACTACATGGCAATGTAAAATGTGTATTTTTTAGTGATCCAATACGTAATATGGTACATTTATCATAATTTGGTTTTAATCCAGAGAGGATAGCATGCTGGTGTTTATTACTAGATTCATTATGGTACAGTGAGATGCTCTCCAGTGGCTAACCCCTGAGGCTTAATGCTGTGCTGCCTAGCTGGCTGGCTGGCTGGCTGGCTGGCTGGCTGGCTGGCTGGCTGGCTGGCTGGCTGGCTGGCTGGCTGCTATTATCTTGCTCATCCCCACCTGCTGAGATGTTCCCTCTAATCACTGGGCATATTTTATGTGGGATTGAGATTCACATCATAGATTATCATTGAGGCTTGTGCTGCACAAATGGGAGCGGCCCATGTCACTCTGATAATAGAGTGACAGCGCTCGAGATTACATTTCATTTATAGAGCATCCGCACTAAAGAAATAGCTTAGAAAATAGACGTGTTTATGCTATTTTAAAAACAAAAGTTTGGTCAGTGTGTGTCTCTTATACAATCACAGCTAACATTGAGACTTCTGCTGCAGAAATGGGAGAGAGGCGAGGCCCATGTTATTGTGCGACTAAGTGAAACACACAGAGAGAGTGGACGATGCTAGCTAGTCTCCCTGATGGTGTGAGGTCTTTATATAGCCCGTCCTCTCCTCTCTGCTGTTTCTGGATACTGTGAATAAAACATGCCTTTGGCGTGACAAAGAGAGGGAAGGCTTCCTGTTAGAGCACACACACACACACACACACACACACACACACACACACACACACACACACACACACACACACACACACACACACACGCATGCACGCACACACTGCAGCATCATCTCTAAGAGCTTTCACCTCTCGTAAGGTTACCTCTGTTTACGCACCGAAATATTCACAGGGAGAAAGAAAAGGCAGTAAGAGAGAGAGTGTGTGTGTCCGTGTGTGTGTGTCTGTGTGTGTGCCCCATTTGTCCTGTTAGTGCTGCTGAGTCATCATGTATTCCAGTTTTTGGACCAGTCAGAGAGGCGTAGTCAGTCCGACTGTCCCAACCTTCACGTTGACCTTTGGCATTATAAAGGACACACTGGAGACCTGAAACTTTGGACCCGTCCCAATCACCTTCCCCAACCTTTCAGTCGATGGATAGTCTAGCTGAACTCGGTGCCTGGGTCTGAAATGGCACCCTATTCTCTATGTTGTACACTACTTTCGACCAGGGAATGGAAGTAGTGCACTATATAGGGAACAGAGTGCCATTTCGGATGCACCCATGCTTGCTTACAGACAGACCTCTCCATTCTCTAGCTGAAGCTGTGCATTGTCTGTCTGGAGAATGCTGAACATGTGACATCCTGAGTCAGTGTCTGGTCCCGTATTCACAAAGCGTCTCAGAGTAGGATCGCTGATCTAGGATCGGTTTTGCCTTTCACGTCGTAATGAACAAGACAAGGAGGACCTGACCCTAGATCAGCTCTATGAGACGCATTGTGAATACAGGCCCTGGTTGTGAGAGTGAGTGACTGATCTCTTTGTTGCGGTGGTTGGCTTCCTATGAGAAAATGACACAGACAGGTTGACGTATTGCCTGGCCAGGGGTCCACTGCCTCTTGCTCTGTGTGTCATTGATAATGCTGTGTTCCCAGCTAAATATTTTCTCCTCAAACAAGAGTACAAGGGTCTTGCTGCTCTCAAAGGTGTCTTCCAACAGCGATGAAGACGTTGCGTTGTTGATATGGTATGTGTTTCTTGAGGACACCCGTAGCGGTGAAACTAGTATGCAGTTATGAAGCTGTAAATATATTGAATAGGAGTTATTTAAATGAGCGTTGTGGTTCAAATGTAGATGGCGGGAATTGCGGTTGATCTACTGTTTGATCTTGAGACAATCAGAAATTATCCATGTCATGCGTTTCTCTTTAGAGGCACTATCTTTCTCACTCTCAGCTGTTATAGGGGATGACATCATGCTTTTTCATCTGCCAATCCTGTTATTGGCCCAGTAGGTTTCATTTCCTCCTCTGTGCCTTTCATTCAAATCTCTTAATCTCCCTCAATCTATTTAAAACATACCGTTAGAACCCAAGACCTGGCCAACATCTCCACTGTAATCAATATGCTGTAACAACATCAGACACAGGACATTCTGTTATCTGCATTCTGGGGACTATTCCTATTTCTAACTGGGTCTTTCAGGATGAGCATGTCTGTTTTGATTCAATGTCGGTTTGGGTTCATTGGTAAAGTCTGCCATCTAGTGGGGTTTGGTGGACATGTTACAATGTTATAATATTCACTTTTCATCATTCCAGTAGGTGGCACGTCTGAAGACCGACAGACAATTGATTTTGACTGAATTTGAAACTTCACTTTGATATTTTAACTTTGAAATAGAATCATGTGTACTGTATCTGAATCGACTGAATTGTATTGTACACAAAGAATGTTGATGCTGAAATGTTTGTTGTCAACTACTGTTTATATGTACAGTTGAAGTCGGAGGTTTACATACACCTTAGCCAAATACATTTAAACTCAGTTTTTCACAATTCCTGACATTTAATCCTAGTAAAAATTCCCTGTCTTAGGTCGGTTAGGATGACCACTTTATTTTAAGAATGTGAAATGTCAGAATAATAGTAGAGAGAATGATTTATTTCAGCTTTTATTTATTTCATCACATTCCCAGTGGGTCAGAAGTTTACATACACTCAATTAGTATTTGGTAGCATTGCCTTCAAATTGTTAAACTTGGGCCAAACGTTTCGGGTAGCCTTCCACAAGCTTCCCACAATAAGTTGGGTGAATTTTGGCCCATTCCTCCTGACAGAGCTGGTGTAACTGAGTCAGGTTTGTAGGCCTCCTTGCTCGCACACACTTTTTCAGTTCTGCCCACAAATTTTCTATAGGATTGAGGTCAGGGCTTTGTGATGGCCACTCCAATACCTTGACTTTGTTGTCCTTAAGCCATTTTGCCACAACTTTGGAAGTATGCTTGGGGTCAATGTCCATTTGGAAGACCCATTTGCAACCAAGCTTTAACTTCCTGACTGATGTCTTGAGATGTTGCTTCAATATATCCACATAATTTTCTTTCCTCATGATGCCATCTATTTTGTGAAGTGCACAAGTCCCTCCTGCAGCAAAGCACCCCAACAACATGATGCTGCCACCCCCATGGTTCACGGTTGGGATGGTGTTCTTCGGCTTGCAAGCGTTCCCCTTTTTCAACCAAACATAACGATTGTCATTATGGCCAAACAGTTCTATTTTTGTTTCATCAGACCAGAGGACATTTCTCCAAAAAGTACGATCTTTGTCCCCATGTGCAGTTGCAAACCGTAGTCTGGCGGTTTTGGAGCAGTGGCTTCTTCCTTGCTGAGCGGCCTTTCAGGTTATGTCGATATAGGACTTGTTTTACTGTGGATATATATACTTTTGTACCTGTTTCCTCCAGCATCTTCACAAGGTCCATTGCTGTTGTTCTGGGATTGATTTGCACTTTTCTTACCAAAGTACGTTCATCTCTAGGAGACAGAACGCATCTCCTTCCTGAGTGGTATGATGGCTGCGTGGTCCCATGGTGTTTATAATTGCATAATATTGTTTGTACAGATGAACGTGGTACCTTCAGGCATTTGGAAATTGCTCCCAAGGATGAACCAGACTTGTGGAGGTCTACAATTTTGTTTCTGAGGTCTTGGCTGATTTCTTTTGATTTTCCCATGATGTCAAGCAAAGAGGCAGTGAGTTTGAAAGTAGGCCTTAAAATACATCCACAGGTATACCTCCAATTGGCTCAAATTTTCTGGAATTTTCTAAGCTGTTTAAAGGCACAGTCAACTTAGTGTATGTAAACTTCTTACCCACTGGAATTGTGATACAGTGAATTATAAGTGAAATAATCTGTCTGTGAACAATTTTTGAAAAAATTACTTGTGTCATGCACAAAGTAGATGTCCTATCCGACTTCCCAAAACTATAGTTTGTTAACAAGAAATTTGTGGAGTGGTTGAAAAATGAGTTTTAATGACTCCAACCTAGCTCCATGAATAATTATAGCACACAGATGCCCATTCATCATTCCATATCTAATGTTCTCTCCTGATTTTTGCATTACCCTTTCAAGCATTACCTTTGTGACTGTTTAAAGGTCTGCTAAAAAGACTACGTTCTAGCATCTATCCCCATCATCCCAGCCTGCGCTTCCTGCATCTCTGCCCTTGTCTGCTGTCTATATTTAGGAGGCCTGTCTTAGTCCTGACCTTGCCATTGTATCATGGAAGATTTATTCAGTTATAATCATGGGACATAGACCCTGGTGGAGCCAGCCCTAACCCTGTCAGAGAGACAAGGCTCAGGACATAAAGACTACATTCATGACAGTTATGATAAAGTTACAAGTAAATGATTGACCCTCTGTGTATAACTTGATTAAGTGGACCGCTTAAGCAATCTGTTATGCTACAAGACCTGACATCATGGTGATGGGTGAGAAATGAAGGAGGTTGTTACTATAGTGATACTTTCATTGTGTGTTTGGAAAGAATTCTGCTGTTAATGTAGACAATATGTGACTGAAGGGAAGTCGATGACTGCCCTTAGGTGTTACATAGCTGTTATATCACCCAGTCTAAGTAATAGAGCCTTGCTTAGACCTGGCGACTGCATGTAGCGTGTGTGTGTGTGTGTGTGTGTGTGTGTGTGTGTGTGTGTGTGTGTGTGTGTGTGTGTGTGTGTGTGTGTGTGTGTGTGTGTGTGTGTGTGTGTGTGTGTGTGTGTGTGTGTGTGTGTGTGTGTGCGTTTGTTTGTTTGCAGTGTTAATGTTAAGAGAGAGAAATCCAACTGTGATACAGCCTAGTAATGTGATCACACCCTTTCCAATATACACACACACACACAAACACACACACCGGTGCAGACGTACAGAGACGCCTCTGTGGGAGACAGTTCAAACTCCTACAGTTTTATTTATACTCTAGGATCAGTGTTCAACGAGGTGGCTTGCAGCTGTTTGTAAAACTGTATTTCTAGTGATGTAATCCCAGCGCCGCGGAGAATCCCAGGAATTCAACCATCTCATGTCTCGTCTCATGTCTCTCTGCAACAAGTGTGTGTGTGTGTGTGTATTTGTGTGTTTTTGCATGCAGATCTGGCTTTGTGAGGTTGTGTGTGCTTCCATTCTTGTGTGTCTGTAACGCTCGTCGTTGGAATGAGAGGAGGACCAATGCGCAGCGTGGTAAGTGTCCATATTCAATTTAATAACTGAACACTAAGAATACAAAAATAACAACGTGAATGATACAAAACGAAAACGAAACAGTCCCGTATGGTGAAAACACAGACACAGGAAAACAACCACAAAGGAAAACAGGCTACCTAAATATGGCTCCCAATCAGAGACAACAACTGACACCTGCCTCTGATTGGGAACCATACTAGGCCAAACACATAGAAATATAACCATAGAACAAAACATAGAAAAAACAACATAGAATGCCCACCCCAACTCAAGCCCTGACCAAACTAAAATAAAGACATAACAAAGGAACTAAGGTCAGAACGTGACAGTGTCTGTGTGTGTGCGTGGCTGGTATTGCTGGTAAAGGCTAGTTTGTGGAGTTTGGCTAGCTGAGTACCTTTACTTAGCAACATTAACACCCTGTTAGTTCAGGCTCCACAAAGGAAACGTAAGCTGTGACTACTGAGGGTGCCAATGGTAAAACATGGTAATAATGTTATTTGTAATTATAAACTGGGTGGTTCGAGCCCTGAATGCTGATTGGCTGTATACCACGGGCATGACAAAACATGTATTTTTACTCTTCTAATTACATTGTTTATAATAACAAATAGGGCACCTCGGGGGTTTGTGATATATGGCCAATATACCACGGCTAAGGGCTGTGTCCAGGCACTCCGCGTTGCATCATGCTAAAGAACAACCCTTAGCCGTGGTATATTGGCCGTATACCACACCCCCTCGGCCCTTATTGCTTAATTATAGCACGTACAGAGATTGCTTGCACAAACCTGCCATGTAGGATAAGAGATGTGTGCTGTCGCCTTCTACCGTTTTGCATTAACTTCTTTGCAAAGTTATGCAACAACATTTGAAACAAGTGATTTAACAAACAAGGACTAGAATCACAGGGCATTAGAAATGACTCAGATACCCTTGAACTCCCCCTACACCCCCTCTACACCCCACCCACTGCCCCCTGTGGCAGCTGCACCCACTTGGCGGGGGGGTTGGGTTAACTCAGAGAGGAGGGTGAGGTCAAAGCCTAAAATAGCCCCCCTAGTGTTGTGAGAGGGGAGGGAGCCCAACCCTGTCCTTCTCCTCCAGTGAGAGATTCAGGTCAGTGTGGATAGAGAGAGACACTCACACCAACCAGAACCTTCTACATGAGAGACAAGCTCTGATACCAGTAGTCAGAGGTACTGAACACAGCTAGACAGTACTGGTTGACTTTGCTTTGAATTAAACTTTCATCAGAATAGTGTAGAGGAAAACCCAGAGACTATCTCACGTCTGTGACAGGTAAGGCTGGCTAGAACTGTTGGATTTGGACAATATGTGAAGGAATTGTAAATGAATGGGTTGTATAACCACATGATCTTTGAACAGGATGTGTTTTGTAAAGAGACCTCTGGACAATATTTGATTTGGAATGGTCAGATAATCTTGATGGTGGTTACTGTGTTTGGGGAAAGTTAACGTTATCGCAATTACAGTGGACTTTATACTAGTGAACAAAGTGTGTGTGTGTGTGTGTGTGTGTGTGTGTGTGTGTGTGTGTGTGTGTGTGTGTAGGTGTGTGCTTTTGTCATCAAAGTCAGTCGTGAGCATGCTGCAAAGGGACAGCAGTACAATACCTTTAATTAAACAGCAGCGGTGAAATGTCAAGTAGCTTCAAGAAATGTTTTAAGAGGCTTCAATTATTCAAAATCTTTTAAAATGCTAACCAGAGCCATAGGGTATTCACTTTGAAGGGTTGCTTTTAATTCATGATGTTTTGTCTGTTATCTTGTGAATATAAATCTGCTGTGTATTGAAGACCCATACATAACTAATCGCATTGGATTTGTATGTCTTTTTAGCAATGTGTGGTTAGTAATAATAGGACACATTGCATAGCTGATAACACTGAGATATGATAGTTTCACCTCATATGCCCTATCGACAGGTTAGCTGACAGTTATGCAGATACTTTAATGGAGCGTTTACTGTGTTAGCTAGAGGTGAACTGCTGTTGAAAGACTTACCAGGAAATACATTTTATGATCCTTCCCTGATATTTATACCCATTCTTTATTCCCCTGTGACCAGTACTGTACTGTATGTTTATTTTGGAGTTGTGTGGAGCCCAGTCTGAGGGGGAATCGATGGTAGTGATGCGTTGGCTATGTGTTTGACCTACATTCAGAGATGCCGTGTTATTTAGAGACCAGGAAGCGACAGAGCCAAGATACCTCTGGCACAGGAACCACAGGCATATTCTGTTGTTAGACCTGTTGTCATGGAGACCCTGCCTGCCTGGCGCTGGGTGTAGGACAGGTCAAGAGCATGTTCAATTCCGTTTTTTCCTGATCTAAATAGAGCCTAGGGCTTTGGCGGTCATTACATTTTGTCAGCTGGTTATTGTCATGTAAAAGACTCTCAGTCTCACGGTAATTGACCGTTAATTAACATAAACATGTTTAGCATCTCCAGGCCTCCACGCTCACAAGCCACATACAAGCTTTTGGAACATCTACATTAAAAAAAGTATAATACATCAATTTATTATACACCATCACAATAAATCCATGATTAATTTTAGGCAGGTCTAAAGAGACATTAGGATAGGAAGAAAATAGATTTCAGAAGAGCAGAATATGAGTTGGGCTAGGTTATCTGGCTATGCGCCATGCCATAGGCTGTAGGCTTGTTCATTTAGCTGACAAGATATGCTAATAAGTCCTGTGACATTATTTTACTTTATATGATTTTTAGTAAGAAGAATATTATTGAACTTAGATTAATAAAATGGAAAGGATATTTTTCCCATTCCGGAGCGAGTGCGCATATGAAGTGGCTATGTTGAGCGTAAAAGTGGTCATTTGGAACAGGTCCTATATGCTAGATTTAGAGTTATTTGGCAACTTTGGCTGTGAATTATACAAACCTTAGAATGTCTTAGAAATCAAGACATATATGGGCTGCATGATGCGACTATAGACTATTGATGATTTGAGAAAGTTGCAAAAAAAGCTTGCTCTCTTAAAAACACTATACTGTTTTGATGATAAGTGTTGATGTGATTTTAGATTGCATTTTGCATTGATTTAAGAGTGGTTAGAGGGACAATAGAGCCATGAGTACCAGGCCATTAGGACCTGATGGTACTACCAACGTATGTCCAGAGTGCATAAAAGGAGATTACCGTGAACAGTCACATAGAATTTAACTGCGGTCAGCGGCCTAGCCTACTGCGGCATAGCCTACTGCGGCCTAGCCTACTGCTGTTATGATAATCTCCTCAATAACCTTCCACTCTGATGTAAACAACTTTCAGTTGTTTCCTAATGGAATCTGGTCTGGTGTTAGGGTAGGAGGGCATCTGTCAAAGTGTTGGGTAGGAAGGCATCTGTCATAGTGAGTCAGCAGCTGATTCCAACACTGTCCCCAAGTCTCACCCCAGGACTGGTGGAGGGGGTAAAGGTCAACCAGAGCCTGACTAAACAGATGCGACCAAACGTGTGCTGTGGTGCTGCAGTAGAAACTCATTTATTCAAGATGGCTGCCATAATGAAACCCCTTAGAACAAGGCTCTGGGGTGAAGTTGGCCCTAGGTACAAATCTAGGGTGAGTTTCCTCTCCCCAAATCCTAACCTTAACTGTTAGTGAGAGAATGTCAAAATTGACTCAAGATCACTGTCTTGGGGAAACTTCACCCTAGTCCTTGAACTAGAGGAAAGAGGAAGAGGAAGTGGCTCTCTAGGAGATGAGATGACTCAGCAGTATTTTCAGCAGCAGAGCTGAGGGTGAGAAGAGGTTTTAAACTGTGGTGGAGCCCAACTGTCTTCGTCTGGTTTTTAACGGTCGGTCGTTGGAAGGCTGAAATTAGCATCTTAATATTAAATGGCCCTGCCCACCCCAGCCTGCATTATGCCCTCAGCACCATGGTGACAGGGTGGGAGTTAGGCAGGCTTAGACAGACACTATTATCCTGTTCCTGAGATAGACCAGTATTACCCTGGGTGTCACTGCACTGACATGCTGCCAGTCTTCCCCTTCGTTTCATATCAAATATCATTCATCGTTAGCCTGTAATAAGTAAATGGGGCAGTATTGTGTATGATTGTGTTGTTGTAATGTGTAATTGGCCGAAGGGAATATATTTATTCAGTAACTTTTCAGTGTTCAGTACAGTATGTGAATCAGTTTCTCCTATCATCATTGCTACAGTATATCCACTGTCTGTCACTGTATATACAGTACAGAGGAGGCTGGTCGGAGGAGATATAGGAGGACGGGCTTGTTTTAATGGCTGGAATGGAAGAATGAATGGGTATGGTACCAAACACATCAAACACATGGAAACAACGTGTTTGACTCTGTTCCATTACAATGAGCAAGTCCTCCTATAGCTCCTCCTACCAGCCTCCTCTGGTACAGTATGAGTCTGGCTTGACAGTCCAGTCCTGGCCAGGCTGGGCCAGCAGCTGTGGTAGGGAGGGGCTGGGTGGGACAGGGTCAGTTGTCATGGAGTTGTCATTGTGCCGAGACTGACCAGTTAGGTCCAGATCAGACGTGCTGTCACTGGTACTGTAGTGGAATGACTCCTCCTCATAGCTTCATTGCAAAGAATATAAGTAATTTAAAAAATATAAAATTTCAATGTGAGGCTCATAGTCTCAAAGCACAGAGACACGTCGGTCTACAGTTCAATTTACAGGCCTCACATTTGGTATTCGCGCCCTATGAATGCTGACTATGTTCATGCAACCATGTTGTCAGTACTAACCATGCGCCACCTGCTTCTATTCAGGAAATGGTTAGCATTGGCTAAGAGTCATATGCTACTGTGGAAGTGGATGGTGCCATCAGTAATGGTAGGCCATGGTTGTCTATGTGTTCTCAAGGGTATCCATTTTCTCTGCAATGTGCACTATGTGTAGATATAAATACTCCATTCTTGTGAATTTGACTCATATTTTAAACATGGAACTTATGACTTAATCGTCACCTGCTTCTGCTTTTACTGTCCTGGCAGTGGCACTCACAATCCTAACATGTTTGTCTGCTCCGTATTGAGTCTGATAACTTCAAGTTTATTTCGAGATGTTTTTGTTGTTGTAATTCAGCATATACAAAGATTTCTCATCTCAGGATTGATTTCTCTCTGGTTCTCTTAAAAGATATGTGACATGCCGAGTCCACTTCAGGGTGCGTACACTGGCAGCCTATAGATACTTTGATTGAAATGTGTACGTTTGTATTGCGTGAAAAAGTGAGCTAACAGTTACTTTGGTGTTGTTATTCCTGTGTAATTACATCTGTAAGTACAGTGTAACAAGTATTGTGATACATAGTAAAAACTCGTTGTTATACTGTAAGTTTATTTTGTAGTTGAGCATATAAAAACACTTGTCTTTGTAGGAGATGTTAGGATTTCTTTCTCTCTGGTTCTCTTAAAAGACATGTTATCATAATCTAAAGATCCTCTCTCCCCTGTCTATGTGTTGTCTCCGTGTGTGTGTGTGTGTGTGTGTGTGTGTGTGTGTGTGTGTGTGTGTGTGTGTGTGTGTGTGTGTGTGTGTGTGTGTGTGTGTGTGTAGGACATTTGCGAGGACATCTCGGACCATGTAGAGCAGATCCACGCGTTGCTGGAAACTGAATTCTCCCTGAAGCTGCTGTCCTACTCTGTGAACATCATCGTGGACATCCGCAGTGTCCAGCTGCTGTGGCACCAGCTCCGTGTCTCTGTCCTGGTACTGAAGGAGAGGCTGCTGCAGGGCCTCCAGGACTCCAACGGAAACTACACCCGACAGACAGACATCCTCCAGGCCTTCTCCCAGGACCACGACCAGGTAAATAGTACACACAACCTCTGGTACAACACTACATGTACTACTACTGTACAGTTACACAACTATAGCTAGCCTGAACTACACCCGACAGATTTATATAGGCTACACAACCCTGGCATGCACTAGTCTACAATACACACAACAGCTTTTTGTTTGGGGGGGGGTCAATTGTTTATTGAATAAGCATAAGCATAAAGAACACTTGTACAAAATGATAATGACAAATTAAACAATTGATTGAAAGATACATTTGTACAGTATGATATCCAGTTCATAAATCTCTGTTCCTCTTCGTTATTAATGATCACCAGGTCTGCAAGTTTTGGCTTGACTGGTGACATCCCCCGGCGGTATAAGTTAATATACTAGACCAATAACAGAGAGTAACAAAAAACTAAAACTTAAACAAAATCACTTTTGCAGGTAAAATAAAAATAAAAGAGAGAAAGTTACAAACCTCTCTGCCAATAACAGCTAGTTTATTTTTCAGATTACATATCCCAGTCCCTCCCTACTCAGGGCATGCCCAGACAGTCCTAGCAAAATTATGGCTTGAGAAATAGATTCTTTTTTCTTGTGAAAGGGATTCAGTGATTCAGGCCTCACCTTTTTTCTCATAGTTTGTGTTGGGAACTGTTTGTGACTACTCTTTAAAGCAGAGATGGGTTTGAGGCTTGTTTAACTCCAGAGAGTTGGAACACAGGAGTGATGGTTGCTGATAATGGGCCTCTGTACGCCTATGTAGATATTCCGTAAAAAATCTGCCGTTTCCAGCTACAATAGTCATTTACAACATTAACAATGTCTACACTGTATTTCTGATCAATTTGCTGTTATTTTAATGGACAAAAAATTTGGTTTTCTTTCAAAAACAAGGAAATGTCGAAGTGACCCCAAACTTTTGAACGGTAGTGTATATGGGGGGCAGCTATGCAACAGACCTCTTAAATGGTCAATGTCGTCTTACAAGGGCAATGAAATGCTTTGTAATAGAAACAAACGAGCAAATATTTTTTGAATGAATAGTAATTCATAATGATGTGTACAGTGCATTCGGAAAGTATTCCAACCCCTTGACTTTTCCCACATTTTGTTACATTATAGCTTTATTCTAAAATTGATTAAATACACATTTTTCCTCATCAATCTACACACAATACAGCATAATGACAAATAAAAATCAGGTTTTTAGAAATGTTTGCGAATGTATTAAAAAGGAAAAATATAAATACCTTATTTACATAAGTATTCAGACCCTTTGCTATGAGACTCGAAATTGAGCTCAGGTGCATCCCATTTCCAATGATCATCCTTGAGATGTTTCTACAAACACCTGTGGTAAATTCAATTGATTGGACATGATTAGGAAAGGCACACACCTGCCTATATAAGGTCCCACAGTTGACGGTGCATGTCAGAGCAAAAACCAAGCCATGAGGTCGAAGGAATTGTCCGTAGAGCTCCGAGACAGGATTGGGTCGAGGCACATATCTGGAGAAAGGTACAAAAAATGTCTGTAGCATTGCAGGTCCCCAGGAACACTGTGGCCTCCATCATTCTTAAATGGAAGAAGTTTGGAACCACCAAGACTCTTCCTAGAGCTGGCCGTACCGACCAAACTGAGCAATCAAGGGAGAAGGGCCTTGGTCAGGGAGGTGACCAAGAACCTGATGGTCACTCTGACAGAGCTCCAGAGTTCCTCTGTGGAGATTGGAGAACCTTCCAGAAGGACAACCATCTCTGCAGCACTCCACCAATCAAGCCTATATGGTAGAGTGGCCAGACGGAAGCCACTCTTCAGTAAAAGGCACATGACAGCCCGCTTGGAGTTTGCCCAAAGGCACCTAAAGGACTCTCAGACCATGAGAAACAAGATTCTCTGGTCTGAATGCCAAGCGTCATGTCTGGAGGAAACATGGCACCATCCCTACGGTGAAGCATGGTGGTGACAGCATCATTTTGTGGTAATGTTTTTCAGCAGCAAGGACTGGAGACTAGTCAGGATCGAGGGAAAGATGTACGGATATAAGTACAAAGAGATCCTTGATGAAAACCTGCTCCAAGACCTCAGACTGGGGCGAAGGTTCACCTTCCAACAGAACAACGACCCTAAGCACACAGCCAAGACAATGCAGGAGTGGCTTCGGGACAAGTCTCTGAATGTCCTTGAGTGGCCCAGCCAGAGCCCAGACTTGAACCTGATCAAACATCTCTGGAGAGACCTGAAAAAAGCTGTGCAGCGACGCTCCCCATTAAACCTGATAGAGCTTGAGAATAATGGGAGAAACTCCCCAAATACAGGTGTGCCAAGCTTGTAACGTCATACTCAAGAAGTCTCGAGGCTGTAATCGCTGCCAAAGGTGCTTCAACAAAGTACTGAGTAAAGGGTCTGAATACGTATGTAAATGTTATATTTCACTTTTAATACATTTGCTAAAATTGATAAAAACCTGTTTTTGCTTTGTGATTATGGGGTTTTGTGTGTAAATTGATGAGGGAAAAAAACAATTGAATCCATTTTAGAATAAGGCTGTAACGTAACTGTAACGATGTGCGCTGAGAGTCGGGAAGCAAGTTCAGGGAGTGAGTGATTTAATAAATGAACACAACATAATACAAAATAAGAAACACGAACAACGCACAGACATGACACAGAAACAGAAACCATAACGCCTGGGGAAGGAACCAAAGGGAGTGACATATATAGGGAAGGTAATCAGGGAGGTGATGGAGTCCAGGTGAGTCTGATGATGCGCAGGTGTGCGTAACTATGGTGACAGGTGTGCGCCACAACGAGCAGCCTGGTGACCTAGAGGCCGGATCAGGAGCACACGTGACAGTAACAAAATGTGGGAAAAGTGAAGGGGTCTGAATACTTTCCGAATGCACCCTTACTTTTTAAAAATCTATTTAACCTTTATTTAACTAGGCAAGTCAGTTAAGAACAAATTATTATTTACAATGACGGCCTACACCGGCCAAACCCGGACGAAGCTGGGCAAATTGTGCGCCGCCCTATGGGACTCCCAATCACGGCTGGTTGTGATACAGCCTGGATTCGAACCAGGGTGTCTGTAGTGACGCCTCTAGCACTGAGATACAGTGCCTTAGACTGCTGCGCCACTTGGAAGCTCCACAGCTACTTCCCGTGACTGTAGCTGCTGGCAAAGTAATTCAAAGCCTATACTTCATCACTCAGGATTTAACTTTCCAGTGCTACTATTTTTGCCATATTATGTTGTTATTAAAACTAAATCAGACAACCCCATAGTAGAATAGCTTACCTATTTACAGAGTTGGCTTGTTGTGTGTTCTATGCAAGATAAATATTCCTCTCCGGCCGCATTCAAGTTGCAAGAGCCATACTGACAAGCAGTAAATGTACTACAATTTGTGGGAAAACACTTTTGTAAATAGTTTTGGCAAATGTATTTTGAAAGCAGTTTTGGCCTTTGTTAAAAAAGAGGGGGATCCCAGTTTTACATTGCTACCACGTTTATTTCTCTACTCCTTCAATTGCGCGTATGGCATCATTATACAAATGCAGTTTTACAAACTGTGTTTCAAGCATGGTTATGGGGCAGCTGTGCAACAGAGCTCTTAAAGGGGCAATATTGTCTTAAAAGGACAATGTCACTGTGTAATAGAAACAAAAAAAAACATTTGTGTGAATAAATACATTCCATGTAGAAAATGATCGATAATGTCAAAAGCTGCACTGAAGTCTAACAAAACAGCTCCCACAATCTTATCAATTTATCTCTGCCAATCATCAGTCATTTGTGTCAGTACGTACATGTTGAGTGCCCTTCCCTATAATCATGCTGAAAGTCTGTTGTTAATTTGTTTACTGTGAAATAGCATTGTATCTGGTCCAACAGATACGTTTTTTTCTCCAAAAGTTTACTAAGTATCGATAGCAAGCTGATTGGTCGGCTTTTTGAACCAGTAAAGGGTGCTTTGCTATTCTTGGTAAGCGGAATGACGTTTGCTTCCCTCCAGGTCTGACGACATAAACTTTCCAGTAGGCTTAGATTGAAGAGATGAGTCATTGCACCTCAAAAAGCACAAGACGATCTCAGATTGTTCTGAAATCATTTCTGTAGTTAGAAACAGATAAGATTAGCATTCCTGAAACATTATTTTATTGAAAGATAAATTGAATATTACGAAATTAAGCTAATTGATTGCACCCAAATTGGCCAATTAACTTTTCATTTTTAGCACCATATGGTCAGAACCTGGTAATATCAGGATGTATGATGGGAAATTAACCTAACAACTTCAATGACTGATTACTCTGAACAGTGGGGAAAACCATCACCAAATTCCCTGAAAATACATTGCATAGGTTGATTAAACAATTCTCCAAGTCGCAGCTTCATACTACTTGTCAAACATAGAGAACTGATACTGCATACTGGCCATTGGGGTGGGCTTGTGGTGGGGGGTCTATTGGTGGCTTTTAACCATTTATTCCTCACTTCTTAATCATTATTAAGAAGAGTTTTGGGCCAGATCTGAAGTTGGATACTATATTTATTGAATATTATATGCATCCTATAAATTGAAATGGCCAAGTTGGGTGCCATCAATGAACTTTATTTCTTAGAGTTCAAATTGTCTTTCAATAAAATAATGTTGCAGGAATGCTTATCTGTTTCTGTCTAACAACAGACACCATTTCAGAAAAATCCGAGATGGTGGGTGTGGCTTGCTGAAATAAAATGGAAAGACCCAGATGGCAAATAGGAGTGTCAATATAGTCCGGTAACATCCTCAGTAATTCTCCATTCAAGTTGTCAGTACCAAGGGCCTCATTTATCTACGTGCATGCGCACAAAAAATACTTTAAACCTTGCGCGTGCCAGTTTTCCGCAAAGGTTGGTATTTGTAAACGTTGAACTTGACGGGAAGTATGCGTATCTTCCACGCAAATCTAAAAACTTCGAGAAAGCTTGATCAACTGTATTTCAAGCAAATATGCGTATTGTTCGTTTGGGGGATTTTTATTTATATTTTATTTATTTTAATTTTATTTTTATTTCACCTTTATTTAACCAGGTAGGCTAGTTGAGAACAAGTTCTCATTTACAACTGCGACCTGGCCGAGATAAAGTAAAGCAGTTCGACACAAACAACAACACAGAGTTACACATGGAATAAACAAACATACAGTCAATAATACAGTAGAAAAAAAGTATATATACAGTGTGTGCAAATGAGGTAAGATAAGAGCGGTAAGGCAATAAATAGGCCATAGTGGCGAGGTAATTACGATATAGCAATTAAACACTGGAGTGATAGATGTGCAGAAGATGAATGTGCAAGTTGAGATACTGGGTGCAAAGGAGCTAAATAAATAAATACAGCATGGGGATGAGGTAGTTGGATGGGCTATTTACAGATGGGCTATGTACAGGTGCAATGATCTGTGAGCTGCTCTGACAGCTGGTGCTTGAAGTTAGTGAGGGAGGTAAGAGTCTCCAGCTTCAGCGATTTTTGCAGTTCGTTCCATTCATTGGAAGCAGAGAACTGGAAGGAAAGGCGGCCAAAGTAGGAATTGGCTTTGGGGGTGACAGTGAAATATACAGTGGGGAGAACAAGTATTTGATACACTGCCGATTTTGCAGGTTTTCCTACTTACAAAGCATGTAGAGGTCTGTAATTTTTTATCATAGGTACACTTCAACTGTGAGAGACGGAATCTAAAACAAACATCCAGAAAATCACATTGTATGATTTTTAAGTAATTAATTTGCATTTTATTGCATGACATAAGTATTTGATCACCTACCAACCAGTAAGTAAGTCGCTCTGGATAAGAGCGTCTGCTAAATGACTTAAATGTAAATGTAAATGTAAGAATTCCGGCTCTCACAGAAGCCCTCCTGTTCTCCACTCATTACCTGTATTAACTGCACCTGTTTGAACTCGTTACCTGTATAAAAGACACCTGTCCACACACTCAATCAAACAGACTCCAACCTCTCCACAATGGCCAAGACCAGAGAGCTGTGTAAGGACATCAGGGATAAAATTGTAGACCTGCACAAGGCTGGGATGGGCTACAGGACAATAGGCAAGCAGCTTGGTGAGAAGGCAACAACTGTTGGCGCAATTATTAGAAAATGGAAGAAGTTCAAGATGACGGTCAATCACCCTCGGTCTGGGGCTCCATGCAAGATCTCACCTCGTGGGGCATCAATGATCATGAGGAAGGTGAGGGATCAGCCCAGAACTACACGGCAGGACCTGGTCAATGACCTGAAGAAAGCTGGGACCACAGTCTCAAAGAAAACCATTAGTGACACACTACGCTGTCATGGATTAAAATCCTGCAGCGCACGCAAGGTCCCCCTGCTCAAGCCAGCGCATGTCCAGGCCCGTCTGAAGTTTGCCAATGACCATCTGGATGTTCCAGAGGAGGAATGGGAGAAGGTCATGTGGTCTGATGAGACAAAAATAGAGCTTTTTGGTCTAAACTCCACTCGCCGTGTTTGGAGGAAGAAGAAGGATGAGTACAACCCCAAGAACACCATCCCAACCGTGAAGCATGGAGGTGGAAACATCATTCTTTGGGGATGCTTTTCTGCAAAGGGGACAGGACGACTGCACCGTATTGAGGGGAGGATGGATGAGGCCATGTATCGCGAGATCTTGGCCAACAACCTCCTTCCCTCAGTAAGAGCATTGAAGATGGGTCGTGGCTGGGTCTTCCAGCATGACAACGACCCGAAACACACAGCCAGGGCAACTAAGGAGTGGCTCCGTAAGAAGCATCTCAACGTCCTGGAGTGGCCTAGCCAGTCTCCAGACCTGAACCCAATAGAAAATAACCTGCCCAGGGACTGCGGTTGAAAATTAGCCGGCTGGCTAAAACCGGCACTTTTACTGAAACGTTGATTAATGTGCACTGTCCCTGTAAAAATAAACTCAAACTCAAACTCAAAATCTTTGGAGGGAGCTGAAAGTCCGTATTGCCCAGCGACAGCCCCGAAACCTGAAGGATCTGGAGAAGGTCTGTATGAAGGAGTGGGCCAAAATCCCTGCTGCAGTGTGTGCAAACCTGGTCAAGAACTACAGGAAACGTATGATCTCTGTAATTGCAAACAAAGGTTTCTGTACCAAATATTAAGTTCTGCTTTTCTGATGTATCAAATACTTATGTCATGCAATAAAATGCAAATTAATTACTTAAAAATCATACAATGTGATTTTCTGGATTTTTGTTTTAGATTCCGTCTCTCACAGTTGAAGTGTACCTATGATAAAAAATTACAGACCTCTACATGCTTTGTAAGTAGGAAAACCTGCAAATTCGGCAGTGTATCAAATACTTATTCTCCCCACTATACCTGCTGGAGCGCGTGCTGCGGGTGGGTGCTGCTATGGTGACCAGTGATCTGAGATAAGGCGCAGCTTTACCTAGCAAAGACTTGTAGATGACCTGGATCCAGTAGGTTTGGCGACGAGTATGAAGCGAGGGCCAGCCAACGAGAGCGTACAGGTTGCAGTGGTGGGTATTATATGGGGCTTTGGTGACAAAACGGATGGCACTGTGATAGACAGCATCCAATTTGTTGAGTAGAGTGTTGGAGGCTATTTTGTAAATGACATCGCCGAAGTCGAGGATCGGTAGGATAGTCAGTTTTACGAGGGTTTGTTTGGCAGCATGAGTGAAGGATGCTTTGTTGCGAAATAGGAAGCCGATTCTAGATTTCATTTTGGATTGGAGATGCTTAATGTGGGTCTGGAAGGAGAGTTTACAGTCTAACCAGACACCTAGGTATTTGTAGTTGTCCACATATTCTAGGTCAGAACCGTCCAGAGTAGTGATACTGGACAGGCGGGCAGGTGCAGGCAGCGATCGGTTGAAGAGCATGCATTTAGTTTTACTAGCATTTAAGAGCAGTTGGAGGCCACGGAAGGAGAGCTGAATGGCATTGAAGCTCGTCTGGAGGTTAGTTAGCACAGTGTGCAAAGAAGGGCCAGATGTATACAGAATGGTATCGTCTGCGTAGAGGTGGATCAGAGAATCACCAGCAGCAAGAGCGACATCATTGATGTATACAGAGAAGAGAGTCGGCCCGAGAACTGAACAATGTGGCACCCCCATAGAGACTGCCAGAGGTCCGTACAACAGGCCCTCCGATTTGACACACTGAACTGTATCGGAGAAGTATTTGGTGAACCAGGCGAGGCAGTTATTTGAGGAACCAAGGCTGTTGAGTCTGCCGATAAGAACGTGGTGATTGACAGAGTCGAAAGCCTTGGCCAGGTCGATGAATACAGCTGCACAGTATTGTCTCTTATCGATGGCAGTTATGATATAGTTTAGGACCTTGAGCGTGGCTGAGGTGCACCCATGACCAGCTCGGAAGCCAGATTGCATAGCGGAGAAGGTACGGTGGGATTCGAAATGGTCGGTGATCTGTTTGTTAACTTGGCTTTCGAAGACCTTAGAAAGGCAGGGTAGGATAAATATAGGTCTGTAGCAGTTTGGGTCTAGAGTGTTTCCCCATTTGAAGAGGGGGATGACCGCGGCAGCTTTCCAATCTTTGGGGATCTCAGATGATACGAAAGAGAGGTTGAACAGGCTAGTAATAGGGGTTGCAACAATTTCGGCAGATAGTTTTAGAAAGAGAGGGTCCAGATTGTCTAGCCCGGCTGATTTGTAGGGGTCCAGATTTTGCAGCTCTTTCAGAACATCAGCTATCTGGATTTGGGAGATTTTTGATGCACGGGAATTATACAGTGGTGGAAAAAGTAGCCAATTGTTGTAACGGCTGTCCTCCTCCTCTTCAGACGAAGAGGAGGAGTAGGGATTGGACCAAAGTGCAGCGTGATAATTTGACATAATGAAGTTTATTAAAGTAAAAACGAAAACCGAAAACACTTCAACAAACTACAAAATAACAAAACGATGTAGACAGACCTGAACATGGAACTTACATAAATACACGAAGAACTCACGAACAGGAACAGACTACATCAAACCGAAACAGTCCCGTGTGGTGCAACATACACAGACACAGAAGACAATCACCCACAAACAAACAGTGTGAACAGCCTACCTTTATATGGTTCTCAATCAGAGGAAACGTCAAACACCTGTCCCTGATTGAGAACCATATAAGGCTAATTAACCTGACCTAAACATAGAAACACAAAACATAGAATGCCCACCCCAACTCACGCCCTGACCAACTAAACACATACAAAATTAACAGAAAACAGGTCAGGAACGTGACAGAACCCCCCCCTCAAGGTGCGAACTCCGGACGCACCACCAAAAGTCTAGGGGAGGGTCTGGGTGGGCATCTGTCCACGGTGGCGGCTCAGGCTCTGGGCGTGGTCCCCATCCCACCATAAAAAACCCCCGCTTTTTTATCCCCCTCTCAATGACCACCCTCCAAATAACCCCACCTAAATTAAGGGGCATCACCGGGATAAGGAGCAGCACCGGGATAAGGGGCAGCTCCGGACTGAGGGACGGCAGCTCCGGACTGAGGGACGGCAGCTCCGGACTGAGGGACGGCAGCTCCGGACTGAGGGACGGCAGCTCCGGACTGAGGGACGGCAGCACCGGACTGGATGGCGGATCCTGGCTGGCTGGCTCTGGCGGATCCTGGCTGGCTGGCTCTGGCGGATCCTGGCTGGCTGGCTTTGGCGGATCCTGGCTGGATGACGGCTCTGGCGGATCCTGGCTGGATGACGGCTCTGGCTGGTCATGGCTGGATGACGGCTCTGGCTGGTCATGGCTGGATGACGGCTCTGGCTGGTCATGGCTGGATGACGGCTCTGGCTGGTCATGGCTGGATGACGGCTCTGGCTGGTCATGGCTGGATGACGGCTCTGGCTGGTCATGGCTGGATGACGGCTCTGGCTGGTCATGGCTCGCTGACGGCTCTGGCTGGTCATGGCTCGCTGACGGCTCTGGCTGGTCATGGCTCGCTGACGGCTCTGGCTGGTCATGGCTCGCTGACGGCTCTGGCTGGTCATGGCTCGCTGACGGCTCTGGCTGATCCTGTCTGGCGGAAGGCTCTGGCTGATCCTGTCTGGCGGAAGGCTCTGGCTGATCCTGTCTGGCGGAAGGCTCTGGCTGATCCTGTCTGGCAGAAGGCTCTGGCTGATCCTGTCTGGCGGAAGGCTCTAGCGGCTCCTGTCTGGCGGAAGGCTCTAGCGGCTCCTGTCTGGCGGACGGCTCTGAAGGCTCATGGCAGACGGGCGGCTTTGCAGGCTCATGGCAGACGGGCGGCTTTGAAGGCTCAGTACCGACGGGCAGTTCATGCGGCGCTTGGCAGACGGACAGTTCAGACGGCGTTGGGCAGACGGGCAGTTCAGGCGACGTTGGGCAGACGGGCAGTTCAGGCGCCGCTTGGCGGACGGCAGACTCTGGCCGGCTGAGACGCACTGTAGGCCTGGTGCGTGGTACCGGAACTGGAGGTACCGGGCTAAGGACACGCACCATCAGGCTAGTGCGGGGAACAACAACAGGGCACACTGGACTCTCAAGGCGTACTATAGGCCTGGTGCGTGGTACCGGCACTGGTGTTACCGGGCTGAGGGCACGCACATCAGGGCGAGTACGGGGAGAAGGAACAGTGCGTACAGGGCTCTGGAGACGCACAGGAGGCTTGGTGCGTGGTGTAGGCACTGGTGGTACTGGGCTGGAGACACGCACCATAGGGCTAGTGCGTGGAGGAGGAACAGGGCTCTGGAGACGCACTGGAAGCCTGGTGCGTGGTGTAGGCACTGGTGGTACTGGGCTGGAGCGGGGAGGTGGCGCCGGAAATACCGGACCGTGCAGGCGTACTGGCTCCCTTGAGCACTGAGCCTGCCCAACCTTACCTGGTTGTATGCTCCCCGTCGCCCGACCAGTGCGGGGAGGTGGAATAACCCGCACCGGGCTATGTAGGCGAACCGGGGACACCATGCGTAAGGCTGGTGCCATGTAAGCCGGCCCGAGGAGACGCACTGGTGGCCAGATATGTAGAGCCGGCTTCATGGCACTTGGCTCAATGCTCAATCTGGCCCGGCCGATACGAGGAGCTGGTATGTACCGCACCGGGCTGTGCACACGTACAGGAGACACCATGCGCTCTACTGCGTAACACGGTGTCTGCCCGTACTCTCGCTCTCCACGGTAAGTACAGGGAGTAGGCGCAGGTCTCCTACCTGACTTCGCCACTCTCCCTTTTAGCCCCCCCCAAGAAATTTTTGGGGTTTACTCACAGGCTTCCTTGCTAGTCGCGTACCCTCATAACTCCGGTTCCTCTCTCCGGTTGCCTCTGCTCTCCTAATCGCCTCCAGCTGTTCCCATGGGAGGCGATCTCTTCCAGCCAGGATCTCCTCCCATGTGTAGCAACCCTTGCCGTCCAAAACATCCTCCCATGTCCACGAGTCCTGTTTTTTTTTCCGCTGTTGCTGGTTCCTCTCACGCTGCTTGATCCATGGTTGGTGGGTGATTCTGTAACGGCTATCCTCCTCCTCTTCAGACGAAGAGGAGGAGTAGGGATTGGACCAAAGCGCAGCGTGATAATTTGACATAATGAAGTTTATTAAAGTAAAAACGAAAAACGAAAACACTTCAACAAACTACAAAATAACAAAACGATGTAGACAGACCTGAACATGGAACTTACATAAATACACGAAGAACTCACGAACAGGAACAGACTACATCAAACGAACGAACAAACCGAAACAGTCCCGTGTGGTGCAACATACACAGACACAGAAGACAATCACCCACAAACAAACAGTGTGAACAGCCTACCTTTTTATGGTTCTCAATCAGAGGAAACGTCAAACACCTGTCCCTGATTGAGAACCATATAAGGCTAATTAACCTGACCTAAACATAGAAACACAAAACATAGAATGCCCACCCCAACTCACGCCCTGACCAACTAAACACATACAAAATTAACAGAAAACAGGTCAGGAACGTGACAATTGTCATATTTGAGTAAAAGTAAAAATACCTTAATAGAAAAGGACTCAAGTAAAAGTAAAATTAACCCAGTAAAATACTACTTGAGTAAGTCAAAGTATTTGGCTTTAAATATACGTAAGTATCAAAAGTAAATGTGTAAATAATTTCAAATTCCTTATATTAATAAGCAAACAAGACGGCACAATTTTCATATATATATATTTTTACCGATAGCCAGGGGCACACTCCAACACTCAGACATTATTTACATAAGAAGCATTTGTGTTTAGTGAGTCCACCAGATCAGCGGCAGTAGAGATTACCAGGCATGTTCAATTGATACTTGCATGAATTTGACCATTTTCCTTTCCTGCTACGCATTAAAAATGTAACGAGTACTTTTGGGTGTCAGGGAAAATGTATGGAGTAAAAAGTACATTATTTTCTTTTAGGAATGTATTGAAGTAAAAGTAGAAGTTGTCTTTACACCACTGGAATTATAATAATGGTAAACTAATAAAAACATTAAAACGTGGGCCTAATGATAAAACAGATGCATTTGCCATTGGTAAAGAGATCGCATTGCAGTATGTCGTCTGTTTATTTTACTTTTATTATATAGGCCTAAATCATAATCATATTGCAGTACATGTAGCTCCTTTTCTGACATAACTGGTTTAAATGATTCCCGCTACACAACAAATAGTAGGCTACCATTTATCAATCGCTCATTCAATAGCCAAGCTTGACTGTATTGGTAGGCTACAATATTGCTGTGCAATAGGATTAGGAGCGCGACATCATAGCCTATTTCATTTCAGAGCCTACACCAAGGCAGGAGATAGAAACACAATAATGTACTGATAAACAAAATATTGAACAACAATTCGTCTTTTGCATAGAGGTGTGGGCTGTAGCATTTACTTTTGAATTGTTCTAAATTGCGCGGCCAGTGTTTGGCACTCGCTTTGCGGCATGCATTTTTAGTTTGGAAAAGTCACTGCATCATTCTTTCCACACCTCAACAGATATATATATCAAATTTGCCTTCTTTTTTTTTTTACTATCATGGCCCAGTTCCAACATCTCCAAATCATACAGCAAATGAGGATGTTTCTATTACCATAAAAGGTGAATGGAGGGCGTTTTCCAAGCGAGGCTGTAGCACTCGTTCATGACCGCACAAATATAATATGGCTCTGATTTGTCATTGAAAACATTTGTACACTGAGTATACAAATCCAGGTGAACGCTAAGATCCTTTATAGATGTCACTTGATAAATCCACTTCAATCAGTGTAGATGAATGGGAGTAGACAGGTTAAAAGGAGGATTTTTAAATATTGAGACAATTGAGACATGGATTGTGTACGTGTGGCATACAGAGGGTGAATGGGTAAGAAAAAGATTGAAGTGCCATTAAACAGGGTATGGTAGTTGGTGCCCGGGCACCGTTTTTCACGCTAAACAGTTTCCTGCGTGTATCAAGAATGGTCCACCACCCACATGACATCCAGCCAACTGGACACAACTGTGGGAAGCATTGGAGTCAACATGGGCCAGCATCCCTGTGGAACACTTTTGACATCTTGTCCATGCCCTGATCAACTGAGGCTGTTCTGAGGGCGAGGGGGGGTGCAACTCAATATTAAGAAGGTGTCCTTAATGTTTTGTACACTCAGTGTATATGTTACTTGCGACAGTTTGCTAAATCAATAGAGGAAGAGGTGAAACAAGAGGGAAAACTGGGACCAAATCAGTCTTCTCCAGCAGGTGGAGTTTTTCATTTTTTTTACTTCACCAAGCGAGGAGTTTTTCTACGGAGGTCAATGACAGTGTCGAATTTGGTTAACAAAAAATATAATTGATTATTTGCTACGTGTGTGTGGCTTATGTAATCAAATAGAAGTTTTGTAATGCTTATGTTTTTACGAGTGTAGGACATTTGACATCCTGGCAACTTTGAGAAAAAACACTTTATATCAGAGTTGTGCCTGTTGTTTACATGCGTATCTGCCCTCTCATTGGCTAGAATGTTCCCACCTGCCTTCCATTTTTGAGGAAATGTATTTTCATTGTTACAGCGGCCACTAGAGTATCTGATCAATATAATGTATAATCTGTGATAAATCCCAATAATTTATCAATTCTAGAATCTCCACGTATGCCAGAATTGTGTAAGAAATGTATGCACGGTCGATAAATGAGGCCCCAGGTGGTTTGTCATTATTGATAGACAACAATACATGTTTTTGCTTCTTCCACACTCACTTTACAAAATAAAAAATGATCATGCTTGTCTTTCATAATTTGGTCAATTATGCATGGTTATGAAGGTTAAGTTTGTCTAAATGTCTAAATGTTCTAATTCTGCCAATGAAAAAGTAATTCAAGTAGTTGGCAATATCAGAGGGTTTCGTGATGAATGAGCTGTGTTCGTCTTTTCGCCTAAAATGTCATTTAAGGTGCGCCAAAGTTTTTTACTATCATCCTTTATATCATTTATCTTTGTTTCCTAGTGCACTTTCTTCTTCTTTTTGCTTATTCAATTGTATGCCAAACGGAAGGGTCATCAGTTAAAGCAAGTTTAGCTAAGGTTCTGAGCAGGCCTTGTTAAATGATATGGTTACACAGACAGAACAATGGAAGGATGTGTGTGTGTTCACTGGATCTCCTGGCCTGTCCACAGGACATGCTGTTCTCTTCAGTCGTCCACTGGATATCCTGGCCTCTACGCTAAGCTTTTGGTACATTTTTGTTGAGGAGACTAACTCCCACACACTGTGTACATAAAACACCAGGTAAATGGAGAGAAACATTTTGAGAGAAAGAAAAAATTGCCAAGTTGCACGTCAAAGCTTCTGTCCATCCAGTGTCTTTTACATAGAGAGTGCAGTGCACACCACCCCGTGGCCCATGCAGGAATTACTACTGATAACTCCATGGATGTGCAATTTGATTTACTGTAGTATAATGTAGACTCTTAGGAGTTGCTCCTCTTTTATGTTGGAAAACACAACCCCTTTTGGTTAATTAAGAGGCAATCTGCGATTGATACATAAATGCTTTTACTTTTCATTTCATGATATATGCAGCCTTTGATTATTGAAGAGTATAACGTATAAATCCCTCATGAGCTTAGTTCAACTGTCATACCCTATCAGAACCCAAAATATCAGCTTGTTTTACTATGTAATATAAGCAATTTTAAATAAATACTGTATAGCTTCAAAACGTGGTTAAAGCTATACTTTTGATCTAATGGATGGTCAGTCCTTGTATCCATATCTTTGTCTATGAATTTGGGAGTGGTTACATTTCTCCAGCTCCATCCCTCAGCTGTTTACCAAAACAGTAGCAGGCCGGCGCTTTGTTGTTGTTTTGAACTGCAGATTGTCCATCTAAGGCATTGTAACTTGAATATTCGGAGTTAACTTAAGTGGTGTGTTAATCATATGTTTCTCTCCCCTCCGTGTGTCCCCCCCCCCAGGCTCGCCTGGATGCTCTGACCGAAGTGGACGACTGTGGCCAGCTGACCATTAAGTGCAGTCAGGACTACTTCTCCCTGGACTGTGGCATCACAGCCTACGAGCTCAGCGACTACAGCCCCAGTGAGGACCAGGAAGGTACTAGGGGACCAGGCCAGGGCCAGGATCCCCGGTGTAGCTACCCCGAGCTGGAGAGAGACTTCCCAGAGCTCATCCAGAGTGTGGATCTCCTAACCATCACGGTCAAGCAGAACCAGAACCAAGGGGTCGTCCCAGAGCAGGAGGAGGAGGAGCCAGGGACTTACATAGAGAGACTGAGAGACACACTCTGTAGCGGAGGAGAGGTCAACAATCCTGCACCAGGACCCACAATGCACTGCGGTGCGCCCCAGAACGAGAGCACTCTGCTCTCCAAGCGCCCACTCCAGGGCAGCGTGAGTAACGAGGTGTCCCCCACCCAGCCCTCCCTGCCTAAGAAGCCCATGTACCTGGAGGGAGAGACTGAGACCAGCCTCAGCCTGAGGAGATCCACACTGCCTTCCTCTCTTCAGTTCCAGGCAGACCTGAGCCGGAGCACCCCCTCCCTCCTGGACCCTCCGGACCGCTCCAAGTTCTGGCTGGAGCTGGACGCTGTGTACCCCAGTAACGCCAGCCAGTCCTACAACAGCCTGCATGCAATGAATGACAGGAACCTGCAGGCCAGCAGACAGAGCGAGGCTGGACGGTACCAGAGACAGGGGGGCCCTGCTGGAGCTCACATCCCCCTGCAGAGGAGCTCCTCAGAGGCAGGGCGGGGAGGCCATTTCCCCCAAGACATCTCCCCCATCCCCATCCCCTTCTCAGGCACTGGGGAATGCAACAGGGACATGGATGATCCACAGACAGTCAGAGACACAGACAGCCCCCTACTTTCTCCCATGAGGGGGCCCTTGGACCACGAATCCCATGACGAGGCCTCCAGCGAGGACTCCAGTCCCCTCACCAAAGCAGCCGACTGGATCATCCAGCGCCCGGGGCCCCAGGGGCCCAAGCTCCACCACCAAGCTCAAGCCTTAGCCGAAGCTAGCCCTAACCCCAGCGAGGAGCGGTGGTTCGGGTCAGATGAGTTCTTGGCTCTGCCCGCACAGCTGAAGAAGACAGAGATGCTGGCTATGAAGCTGGAGACCCTGGCCAAGGCGCTGCCCCAGAGACCCGGCCACCAAGGACACCACGAGTCCATCCAGGATGTGGACGACTGGGAGCTGACTGAGGTCAACTCAGATTGGGAGGGCGACGGCCCGGGCAGCCCCAACCCCACTGTGGGCCTCCAACAGCCCTACAAGAGGCCCTTCCGGGTGGGGATGGGGCGTTTTTCGCCGACCTCGTCCAGCGACATGGCTCCGTCCCTGGATGAGAGCCTTGAGTCGGGCCCCCTCAGTGACCTACTGTCTGAGGACGAGGCCTGGAGCTCCGGGGAGAGTAGGATGAGAGACAACAACAGGGGCTGGAGCTCCGGTGAGACCCGAGGGAGCTCTACTGGCTCCAGAAGGAGAGACAGCAACAGGTTACCGCTGCAGCCCACCACCACTACCATGGCCCCCCACATAGAGACACAGTGTAAACCCCTCATCCAACAGTTACAGGATGACATCCAGCACCACGACAACCACCCAGACATATGGGGCAAGATCGAGGTAAGGAGAGCCACAGCTTCTGTCACAAACAGTTTTACTGTGAGGATGTTGTTGTTTCAAGCATTGGTTATTCTAGTACCTGACATTTACAGTAGATGGCTCCAACGTTCATGTATCCCCAACTAGAAAGTGTTGCTAAATCATTCCTGCTCATAATGATGGTGTCTATATGAATTCAAATGTCAACACATATTGACCCGTGTGGCTACGAAAAAAAGTCTGAAAGTGTATGAACTCACTACTGTAAGTCGCTCTGGATAAGAGCGTCTGCTAAATTGCTGAGATGTAAAAAAATTAATAAATATTCAAAGGTCAGTTGTTAAGTGACAGGTGCAGTATTGATGAAGTGATTTATGAACAGATCAATCATTGCTGTCACCCTGCGTATGGTAATATGACATTAGTACACAACATACAAGGAAAGGTTTCCTCCACCGTCAGACGGAGGATTGAAGTTATTTGACAATGCTTTAATACCTACACATCAGAGGAGACGGTTTAACCTGCTTTTGAGGATCATTCAGCAAATTGTTGCCAAGTAGAAAGCATACTGCATTCCTGTATCTTCTGAGCCAATTCTTATATGTACATAATCAAAATAATCAAACTTGACAACAAACCCAGCCAGCACATCAAAAGCTTAGTGAAACACTTGTCTTCTCTCTACTCTCACATAGAGTAGCCTCATAGAAACCACTAACCAGTGCATTGCGACCTTCCTTCTCCTGTCTGCCTCTCATGTTAATGTCTCCCATCCAACGATGTAATTAGACCATTAGGTAAATAATGAAGAGCATGTAATCAAGTCTCTGAAGGAGCTGGGAGCTAATTGATGATTTGATGAGAGTAAGAGACCCAGGAAACCTGCAGGACAATATACTCAGAGAGAGAGAGAGAGAGAGAGAAGTAATGAGAGAGAGAGGGGGAGAGAGAGAGAGAGAGAGAGAGAGAGGGGGAAAAAAACAGAAAACTAGAATGCTATTTGGCCCTAAACAGATAGTATACAGTGGCAGAATACCTGACCACTGTGACAGACCCAAAATTTAAGGAAATCTTTGACTACTGTATGTATAGACTCCGTAAGCATTGCTATTGAGAAAGGCCGCCGAAGGCAGACCTGGCTCTCAAGAGAAGACAGGCTATGTGCACACTGCCCACAAAATGAGGTGGCACTTCCTAACCTTCTGCCAAATGTATGACCATATTAGAGACACATATTTCCCTCAGATTACACAGACCCACAAAGAATTTGAAAACAAATCCAATTTTGATAAACTCCCATATCTATTGGGTGAAATACCACAGTGTGCCATCACAGCAGCAAGACTTGTGACCTGTTGTCACAAGAAAAGGGCAACCAGTAAAGAACAAACACCATTGTAAATACAACCCATATTTCTGTTAATTTATTTTCCCTTTTGTACTTTAACTATTTGCACATCATTACAACACTGTATATAGTCTTTATTCTTTTGGAACGTTTGTGAGTGTAATGTTTACTGTACAGTTTTTAATATTTATTTCACTTTTGTTTATGATCTATTTCACTTGCTTTGGCAATGTTAACATATGTTTCCCATGCCAATAAAGCCCCTTAAATTGACATTGAATTGAGAGAGACAGACAGAGACAGACAGAGACAGACAGAGACAGACAGAGACAGACAGAGACAGACAGACAGACAGACAGAGACTTTTGAGCTGTCATTCTTTAACACATGAGGGGCCCTCAATAGAGGCTGCTGCCTTTCAGAGATATTATATTCTCCTCCGTAGTCAGTGAACCTCAGGCCTGATGAGCCTCGGTCCTGAGTGACTCCATGGAATCCTGTTCATCCTCCCCAGCGGGTCTCTGCCATCACAGATGTCTGAATGCCATTTTCTCCACAGCCCTGGACAATGTCAATGTTGGTAGGGTTTAATAAGAGCCAGCCTGTGAATCCTACCTAAACATAACTAGTACTGTATAATCCTTTAGTATCAACATTCTCCACAGTATATGATTGAAGTTATATTGAATGTTATCTGTAGTTTCAGTCGGGTCCAGTCAGTAGTTTCCCACGGTCTGTAGCTATTCTGCCATGTAAATACTCTGTGTCTCAAATGGCTCCCTATTCCCTATATGCTTCTGACCAGAGCATTACGGGCCCTGGTCAAAAGTAGTGCGCTAAATAGGGAATAGGCTGCCATTTGGGACGCATTCTCAGTCTGTTGACTAGACGGTCTCTTCCTATTTATCTCCACTGTTAGTCAGTGAGTCACATAGTGAAATCTCTCCCGTTGGTAAAGCCTGATTAGCACAGTGGGGTTTTATTGCCACCTGCTGGCAGGAACGGAAAATTATGACTTTCTTCTCTTTGGGAAAAAAAGATAGAATTCACACGTCGTCTCCTCTACAATGCCCACATATCAATAGAGCAACATGTTGTTGCATATATAATGCGTTCATTTTATGCATTGAAAAAAAGGAATTGACATCAAATGATTGTTGTTATTATTCTGTAATGCATAACCCACCTTTTATCTTTCCATTGCTTATTACTGAGTGTTAGATACTAAGGTTGCCACTTTGGCGAATACATAGGATTATATGTACAAGACAGTCAGACATCTCCATGGTTCACGTACAATCTGAGGATTAGCATATCCTCTCCTCCTTCTCCTCTCTGTATCAGGATGGAAGGCTGAGGCTGAGGCGGAAGCTGATACTGAGGCTGATGCTGAAAGAGAGGCAGCCAGGCTGGGGCTGTGAGGCTGGGGCCGAGAGAGAGATTAAGACGGGCTGAGGCTGGGGCTGAGAGAGAAAGTTAGGGCTGGGGCTGAGAGAGAAGTTAGGGCTGGGGCTGATGCTGGGGCTGAGAGAGAAGTTGGGGCTGATGCTGGGGCTGGGACTGAGAGAGAAGTTAGGGCTGGGGCTGAGGCTGTGGCTGAGAGAGAAGTTAAGGCTGGGGCTGAGGCTGGGACTGAGAGAGAAGTTAGGGCTGAGGCTGGGACTGAGAGAGAAGCTAGGGCTGGGGCTGATGCTGGGGGTGAGAGAGAAGTTAGGGCTGGGACTGAGAGAAGTTAGGGCTGAGGCTGGGACAGAGAGAGAAGTTAGGGCTGGGGTTGTGAGTAGGGTTTGACGTATCTAGATTTTCATACCGTCATACCGTTTCTGTACCATACCGGGGTATACGGTATTACCGGATGTGCAAACAAGGGGCGCTATTTAAAACAAAATAATAGATGTATGTACAGTTGAAGTCGGAAGTTTACATACACTTAGGTTGGAGTCATTAAAACTCGTTTTTCAACCACTCCACAAATGTCTTGTTAACAAACTATAGTTTTGGCAAGTAGGTTAGGACATCTACTTTGTGCATGACACAAGTAATTTCTCTAACAATTGTTTACAGACAAATTATTTAACTTATAATTCACTGTATCACAATTCCAGTGGGTCAGACGTTTACATACACTAAGTTGACTGTGCCTTTAAACAGCTTGGAAAATTCCAGAAAATGATGTCATGGCTTTATAAACTTATGATAGGCTAATTGACATCATTTGAGTCAATTGGAGGTGTACCTGTGGATGTATTTCAAGGCCTACCTTCAAACTCAGTGCCTCTTTGCTTGACATCATGGGAAAATCAAAAGAAATCAGCCAAGATCTCAGAAAAAATTGTAGACCTCCACAAGTCTGGTTCATCCTTGGGAGCAATTTCCAAACGCCTGAAGGTACCACGTTCATCTATAAAAACAACAGTACGCAAGTATAAACACCATGGGACCATGCAGCCGTCATATTGCTCAGGAAGGAGATGCGTTCTGTCTCCTAGAGATGAGCGTACTTTGGTGCGAGAAATGCAAATCAATCCCAGAACAACAGCAAAGGACCTTGTGAAGATGCTGGAGGAAACAGGTACAAAAGTATCTATATCCACAGTAAAATGAGTCCTATAACGACATAACCTGAAAGATCGCTCAGCAAGGAAGAAGCCACTGCTCCAAAACCGCCATAAAAAAGCCAGGCTACGGTTTGCAACTGCACATGGGGACAAAGATCGTGCTTTTTGGAGAAATGTCCTCTGGTCTGATGAAACAAAAATAGAACAAAACATTGTTATGTTTGGAGGAAAAAGGGGGAGGCTTGCAAGCCGAAGAACACCATCCCAACCGTGAAGCACAGGGGTGGCAGCATCATGTTGTGGGGGTGCTTTGCTGCAGGAGGGACTGGTGCACTTCACAAAATAGATGGCATCATGAGGCAGGAAAATTATGTGGATATATTGAAGCAACATCTCAAGACATCAGTCAGGAAGTTAAAGCTTGGTCGCAAATGGGTCTTCCAAATGGACATTGACCCCAAGCATACTTCCAAAGTTGTGGCAAAATGGCTTAAGGACAACAAAGTCAAGGTATTGGAGTGGCCATCACAAAGCCCTGACCTCAATCCTATAGAAAATCTGTGGGGAGAACTGAAAAAGTGTGTGCGAGCAAGGAGGCCTACAAACCTGACTCAGTTACACCAGCTCTGTCAAGAGGAATGGGCCAAAATTCACCCAACTTATTGTGGGAAGCTTGTGGAAGGCTACCCAAAACATTAGACCCAAGTTTAACAATTTAAAGGCAATGCTACCAAATACTAATTGAGTGTATGTAAACTTCTGACCCACTGGGAATGTGATGAAATAAATAAAAGCTGAAATAAATCCTTCTCTCTACTGTTATTCTGACATTTCACATTCTTAAAATAAAGTGGTGATCCTAACTGACCTAAGACAGGGAATTTTTACTAGGATTAAATGTCAGGAATTGTGAAAAACTGAGTTGACATGTATTTGGCTAAGGTGTATGTAAACGTCCGACTTCAACTGTATGTAAGAATGCTGTTTATTGACTACAGCTCAGCATTCAACACCATAGTACCCTCCAAGCTCATCATTAAGCTCGAGTCCCTGGGTCTGAACCCCACCCTGTGGTGTGTATGAAAGGTCTATGTAAACTTCCGACTTGTAAACTGTATATAAAAAAATTTGGGATGCACAAAACAATTTAGGCAACAGAGATGTTTATCCAGGAGGGGATTGAATGTCTCTGCTGTAACCAAGAAGCTTGATCTTGACATCTAGCCACTTACCTAGCAAGTCAGCAAACCAAACGCATAGCAGGAGCCCTGAGATGGATATCATTTATTTGACACATCTTAGATTTGTTATAGTTATATTTAACTATATTTAACTAGTTATAAGCAGTGGCGTAGCACGCACCCCTGCAGCCCCTGAAAAATACTGTAGTTATTTCGAAATACCCGGTATACGGTATAAATGGTATATTGCCCAAGCCTAGTTGTGAGGCTGAAGCTCAGACTGAGACAGAGGCTGATGCTGAGAGAGAGAGACAGCCAGGCTGAGATTGGGGCTGTGAGGCTCGGAGAGAAGCTGAGGCTGTGAGGCTGAGTGAGAGACAGCTAGGCTGAGATTGGAGCTGTGAGGCTGGGAGAGAAGCTGAGGCTGTGAGGCTGAGTGAGAGATAGCTAGGCTGAGGTTGGGGCTGTGAGGCTGGGAGAGAAGCTGAGGCTGTGAGAGTGAGTGAGAGACAGCCAGGCTGAGGTTGGGGCTGTGAGGCTGGGAGAGAAGCTGAGCCTGTGAGGCTGAGAGAGGGGCAGCCAGGCTGGGGTTGGAGCTGTGAGGCTGGGGGCTGGGGCTGAGGCTGGGATTGAGAGAAAAGCTGAGGCTGTGAGGCTGAGAGAGAGGCAGCCATGCTGAGGTTGGGGCTGTGAGGCTGGGGCTGAGGCTGGGACTGAGAGAAAAGCTGAGGCTGTGAGGCTGAGACAGAGGCAGCCAGGCGCACCACCTGAGATGATACGTGTCACACAGGGAGGTGATTGATTACATTAGCATGCGGGCCTCTGGAGATGACTTCATCCTCATGGCAACAGACAGCTGGCAGCTGAAGGTTCTACTGGGAGCGTCTCAGGGGCCTAGTCAAGTGTGACGCTACTGACGAGCAGAGCCTTACTTCCCTCCATCCTTCCTCTCTCTCGGTCTCTCTCTTCCTCTCTTCTTTTTTTTTATCTCTCCTTTCTCCGCCTGTCTCTCTCTTTCTCTCTCTCTCTCTGCCTCTCTCTCTCTTTCCCTTGGAGAAGTTCGGAGGGGATAGATGGGAAGAGAAGGGATGTTGTTCATTCATGTTATTCATATGCTTTTCCTCCTGCCTGCCTGGCGCATTACACTGGCCCACAAACCCATTCTGTGACACGCTAGGCCCTGCCGTTAATGCTGTTGTGACCAGAGGCTGTGTATTCATCTTGGTTGAAAGCTTTACTGGTGGAGAGGGAGGATGAAAAGGAAACGCACATAATGTCCCTGTCCTGGGGGATTGTGTTCTAGTCTCAGTGTCTGTTGATTTCCATTGACTGGGACAATTCTGCTGTAATGTACCTATCTCACTGGCTAATATGAGCAGCTTACTGCTAGCCTACTGCACGCAGACAGGACATTAATGCAATGCATTTTTTTAAATGAGAAAGAGAGAGGGAGAGAGATGCAAGCTGAGCCTGAGAGAAATATGCAAGAGAGAGAGAAATATGCAAGAGAGAGAAATATGCAAGAGAGAGAGAAATATGCAAGAGAGAGAGAGATATGCAAGAGAGAGAGAAATATGCAAGAGAGAGAGAAATATGCAAGAGAGAGAGAAATATGCAAGAGAGAGAGAAATATGCAAGAGAGAGAGAGAGATGCAAGCGAAAGAGAAATATGCAAGAGAGAGAGAAATATGCAAGAGAGAGAGAGAGATGCAAGCGAAAGAGAGAGAGAGATGAGAGAGAGATTAGAGAGAGAGAGATACGAGAGTGAGTGATGCGAGAGAGAGAGATGCGAGAGAGAGATGCAAGAGAGAGAGAGAGAGATGCAAGCAAAAGAGAAAGAGAGATGAGAGAGAGAGATACGAGAGTGAGAGGTGTAAGAGAGAGAGAGAGGTGCAAGAGAGAGATGCGAGAGGGAGAAATATGCATGAGAGAGAGAGAGATGCACGCGAAAGAGAGAGAGAGATGAGAGAGATAAGAGAGAGAGATATGAGAGATGCAAGAGAGAGAGAGATGCACGCGAAAGAGAGAGAGAGATGAGAGAGATAAGAGAGAGAGATATGAGAGAGATGCAAGAGAGAGAGAGAGAGAGAGAGAGAAATATGCAAGAGGGAGGGAGAAAGAGAGAAATATGCAACAGAGGGGGAGGGATAGCGTTTGTTAGTGACTGAGATACTGTAGGTCCTGGGCTATGATCAGTCCCCACTACACTAACATCACCATCCAGGCCCTGCTATTGGGATGACACTGATGCTACACCCTATGTACCAGCCTGCCAGGACCCAGCCTTATCCTGCCTCAGACCCCATCCTGCCTCAGACCCAGCCCCACCCTGCCTCAGACCCAGCCCCATCCTGCCTCAGACCCAGCCCCATCCTGCCTCAGACCCAGCCCCATCCTGCCTCAGACCCAGCCATCCACAACCACATCAAAGCCTGTCTAAGAAGTCAGGTCCAAAAACGTCAATACTGGGGCTCTATCCGCGTCTGAAGAGAGGTCATTTATATCAATAACTTTGATTTTCATCACTGTCAAATAATGAGCAGGAGGCCTGCCATGGAGAGTGAGAGAAATATAATCATATTGAATTCTGGGGTCATGAATGCAATTACTGAACACCACTCAATGAGTCAAGGTTTACTGCATCTATACACCGTACACCAGGGGCTGAAACACTGGATGTACAGATCTGAGGTAGTAATTACTGAAATACCACGCTAGTTACCGCCCGCGCCAGCGCCCGCCACAGTCCTTGTCTCTGTCCTTCTGCTCAGGGAGAGGAAAGGAATGCTAGGGAGGAAGGTGAAGAGAGACCATTGTCAATCTGTGTTGGAATCAAGTTGCTTCCTTTCCTTGCCAGCGGATGGCAGTAGTCACACACCACACAGCAAGCCTCTCCTCCGTCCTCCCCTCTTTGACTAAGCACCTCTAACTGATCAAGGGCAATGTTACTGACGGGAAATCTCCCCCATCAACCCGTTGTTTGTGTGTATAAACTGATGTGTATACCCTCAACTATCAAATGTTCTCCTTTTGAAATCAAGTTTTGCCCTTGAATCAATTCACCCCAATGTTGGTAGTTTTAACTCAAGAGGTGAAATATCACTAAACAACAGGACTGGAGTCACTGCTGTAGATTGACTTTAGTGTCTGTGGATGTGGCATCACTGACAATCCTACCTCTCTCTCTCTTTCTCTTTCTCTGTCTCTCTGTCCCTTTCTCTTTCCCTCTGTCTCTCTGTGTCGCTCTCTCTCTGTGTGTCTCTCTCTCTCTCCCTTTCTCTCTCCCTCTGTCTCTCTGTGTCGCTCTCTCTGTGTGTCTCTCTCTCTGTCTCTCTGTCTCTCTCTCTCTCCCTTTCTCTCTCTCTCTCTGTCTCTCTCTCTCTCTCTCTCTCTCTCTCTCTCTCTCTCTCTCTCTCTCTCTCTCTCTCTCTCTCTCTCTCTCTCTCTCTCTCTCTCTCTCTCTCTCTCTCTCTCTCTCTCTCTCTCTCTCTCTCTCTCTCTCTCTCTCTCTCTCTCTCTCTCTCTCTCTCTCTCTCTCTCTCTCTCTCTCTCTCTCTCTCTCTCTCTCTCTCTCTCTCTCTCTCTCTTAGGGCTTTGTGAGCAAACTAGATGAGTTTATCTGCTGGCTGAGGGAAGCCCTGGAGACCACAGAGAACTGGACGCCACCCAAAGCTGAAATGGACAGCCTCAAGCTCTACCTGGAGACACACCTGGTGAGACATACACACACACACACACACACACACACACACTACCCAAAATATAGAGATCGAGACAAAATAGCATGCTCTCTCTGTCTATATCTCTCCCTCTTTGCCTCTCTCTCCCTCTCGTGCACACACATGCAAAAAGCAAACAGGCTTACAGAGATTAACGTACACAGTGCCTAACTGCATGTGGATGTAAACAACGAGACATGCTGCATCCTCGCAATCACTCACACTCTCAAGAGCAAACAAATGTGCAGGCGCGCACACACACACATACTCGTACATCCACACACACACACACGCACACACACATTCACACTTTCCACACACATTTGCATACATCCATAGAGACCAGCAAATATGTATTGGCATAGCTCCCTGCTGACTGCCTCTCTGCATATGTATACATGTATATATAAACATGTATATACTCTGTTCTTCATGCCAACAACATGAACACCGAGTACACACGCATTTGTATTTTATCACTAACCTTGTACAAAACTGTGTGTGTGTGTGACTGTGTGTGTGTACATACTGTATATCTCCACCAGCATCAGAGGTTTGTTGTGGAGCAGGGCAGCCACGTTTGTCATTTTGGGGCATGGGGAAAGAAGATGTAGTTATGTTTTACTGGGATGAGCTTCAAATGTTAGTATCGATTGAGACGGCCCTACCAGACGCACTTGTTTTCCTCAGTCAACCTGTGCTCCAGGGCCTCTGAGGGGAGCTGCTCCCAATTGAATGTTTTTGGGGTTGGGCTCCAGCTGGCACTTGGCGTTGTGGTGGGGGTTGGGTGTTCAGGGGAATGAGTCTTGCTGAGCGCGGCGGCGAGCTGCCCTGCTTTCCGGTGCCCCTGGGAGCACGGTAACGAGAGGTCTGCGAGCCCAGGCCGAGCGGACTCCTCTTTATAAGGCATTGAGAGATGGCGCAAAATGAAACGGCTATTGATTGAGCTTGATGGCCGATCCAGCTCTTTGAATCACATTAACGAGGCCACTCTGCACCGGTGGCAAATGAACAGTCAGGACAAGAGGCCCCCCAGTTAGAGAGAGGGGGTGGGGGGTTGACACTAGCCAGGGGGTGTCACAACCCTTAACACATAGACAGTTACACAGGAAAATATATAGATACAACCCCATCTCTCTCTCTCTCTCTCTCTCTCTCTCTCTCTCTCTCTCTCTCTCTCTCTCTCTCTCTCTCTCTCTCTCTCTCTCTCTCAGGAACCACTTGTATGTAACATTTCAATGTCATCACATTTAGCTATACGATACTCTACTCGAAAATATGCTAATGTAGATACATTTTAAAAATCTGATCAAATAGAATTGGAAATAAAATGCCAAGACACTTTTTTAGCTGATGTTGTTATTATGTTAGTAGCCAGGTATCTTCCTCTCCGGCTCCGAGTGAGCCGATTCATTTCCACATGTCTTCTAACTTAGCCTTCCCAACTCCCACCTCCCCTCCAACCTCTGAGCCTCGGTAACACCATCCTCCACTACACCTCCGCAGGCTTTAATTCCATCCCAACCTGTGTGTGCGTCTGTATGTGTGTGTGTGTGTGTGAGCCCTGCCCCTCCACATCTCCAGACGCGTCCAGACATGGCGGCGTTCTTCAACTCTCCCTCTGTCTCGGTGAGATGACGGCTCTGCCCTGTCTGTGTGTCTGTCTGTGTGAGGTGATGTGGGGATTACAGTCCTCTCGCCTCAGCCTAAACCATAGAGGAGCGAGGCGAGCAGAGTAGCGAGCAGAGGAGCGAGGCGAGGGGAGCGAGGGGCTCGAGTTCCAGCGGCTTCATACTGTAGCACATCTAGAGGTGTCAAATCAGCAATAACCCACCTGCCCCCAGCTAAATCCACCCAGAGCCCCCCAGTCTCTGCTGCTAAACTCTCTGGTTGCATCCCAAAGGGTACCCTATTCCCTATATAGCGGGCTCTGGTCAAAACTAGTACACAAATATGTTGGGAATAGGGTGCGGTTTGGGCCACATGCTCTTTGCTGCTGCACTGCAGTCTGCCTGCTCCACTGGACACATCATGGAATATATATCAGATCATATCATACAGCAAACACGGATACTGTCTGTATCACAGTATAAATAGAAACCCTATGATATTTTCTTCGTTTATATGGTATAAACATTTCATCATTAATTATTAAACGATTGGTACCAATTTTGAACAAGTACAGTAATAAAGGGAATTTCAAATAACTATTTATCAACTGTTTATGAACTATTTGTCAACAATTTATCAACAATGTCAGTTTCAAGATGTGGCATGCATAAAGCATAAACTGTTACCTTTTCTCATAAAAGATTAGACGGCCGGTCATCATCGACAACTGTCAATGTTTTATTATAAACACTGTAGACGTACATTATCTAGACAGCATGGTAGAGAGCTATACCCTATATCACAGTGTGATGGATAGCTTAGTGTTCTATTCTATGCCCTTCTACATTTTCACTTAATAATAACATACGGTTGAATCTCGGAATAAAAACGATATTATAATTTGTAATACTTTCTAATCTGTTGTGAAATACTTCAATGTGACTTCCTTCCACCAGTGGTAGATATCTAGTTATAATGTATTAGTGTTGACTTGTTCTAAGCTATCACAGAGCCGAGAGGCTATCAATCCCCTGTCCATCTGGGGGATCATAAATCCACCAGCCAGGAGATGTTACCTTGTCATCTCTGACGAATACCTTCAGGTGACCATCTGTCACAGGCCCATATCCCCTCATCGCTGGTGGCATCAAGTTTACTGGATTTTCTCTGTCTCATTTTAAAGATTGCAGCGTAGTACTTGAATCAGAGTATTATACATGGTACGGTAATTCACTCCCGTTATATCTAGGTAGGTATGTTTTTGTAAATTATGTCCAAAAAAGAATGGAAGAATCCACTTTAACATGAATACACTGTAAAAAAAAAAAAACGTCAAAAACACCCACAAATGTAGTTCTTTCAACTGATTATTATTAAGTAACTGGTTCCACAGCCTTTTTTTTGTTTAATCAACTTTTAGGTCCAAGTGTTACCTGAACTAAAAACTGTTGGCCCAAACTTAGCTCTAACTTGAGAACTTTGTCAAAAATGCAGTCAATTTAAAATGATGTGTTTGCTCAGCTTATCTCCTGTGTTCATTCAATTATAAATTAACAATTGGGCATCTTAACTAAAAAAGGCTGTGCAACTGGTTACACACGCACACACTCAAACTGTGCTTTTAACATACAATGTTTTCAGCCTACATATTTGACACACGTTGACATACATGTTCATTTATACAGTAATTATTATCAACATGTCATCACCTGGGATTTGAACTCGCAACCTCTTGGTTCATGGCATTCCTATCTTCCTGCTACGACACCATGTCTGTGTCAATTAATCTGTTAATCTGACTCTTCTCTCATCACTGAAGATTGGAATGCTTTTAACCAAGAGGTTTTGAGTTCAAATCCCAGGTGATGACATGTTGAATATGAATTACCGTATACATGAACATGCACAATGTAATCATGAATGTCAATGTATGTCAAATATGTAAGTTGAAAACATTACACACCGTGTGTGTAACTAGTTCCACTGCCTTTGTTTAGGTAAAATGCCCAAATAATAATTTTATAGTTGAATGAACATATGCGACTATTTGAGCAAATGCATCATTTTAAGTTGACAGATTGTTTTGCATACGTTTTGTCATGTTGGAGCTACGTTTGGGCCAACTCAAAATGTTAAGTTCAGGTAACACTTTGACCGAAAGGTTAGTAAACAAAAAAAAGACTGCGGAACCAGTTCCTTAGTAATATAACCAGGGGCACACTCCAACACTCAGACATCATTTACAAATGAAGCATGTGTTTAGTGAGTCCACCAGATCAGAGGCAGTAGGGACGTCCAGGGATGTTCTCTTGATAAGTGCGTGAATTTGATTATTTTCCTGTCCTGCTAAGCATTCAAAATGTAACGAGTACTTTTGTGTGTCAGAGAAAATGTGTAGAGTAAAAAGTATATAATTTTGTCAAAAATATAAATAGTAAAGTACAGATACCCTTCAAAAACGATTTAAGTAGTACATTAAAGTATTTTCACTTAAGTACTTTACACCACTGCATGGAGTAACAAGTCACATAAGTTGCATGGACTCACTCTGTGTGCAAAAATAGTGTTTAACATGATTCTTGAATGACTAGGTCATCTCTGTACCCCACACATACAATTATCTGTAAGGTCTCTCAGTTGAGCAGTGAATTTCAAACACAGATTCAACCACAAAGACCAGGGAGGTTTTCCAATGCCTCGCAAAGTAGGGCACATATTGGTAGATGGGTAAACATTTAAAAAGCAGACACTGAATATCCCTTTGAGCATGGTGGTTATTAATTACCCTTTGGATGGTGTATCAATACATCCAGTATTGCCGGAGAGGAAGGAAACTGATAAGGGATTTCACCATGAGGCCAACAGTTACAGAGTTGAATGGCTATGATAGGAAAAAACTGAGGATGGATCAACAACATTGTAGTTACTCCACAGTACTAACTTAAATGACAGAGTGAAAAGAAGGAAGCCTGTACAGAATACAAATATTACAAAACATGTGTCATGTTTGCAATATGGCGTTAAAGTAAAACTGCACAAAATGTAGCTAAGAAATTAACTTAATGTCCTGAATACAAAGCGTTATGTTTGGGTCAAATCCAATATAAAACATTACTGAGTACGACTCTTCATATTTTCAAGTATGGTGGTGGCTGCACCATGTTATGGGTATGCTTGCCACCGGCAAGGACTACAGTAGGGAGTTTTTTGGGATAAAAATAAACGGAATAGAACTAAGTACAGGCAAAATCCTAGAGGAAAACCTGGTTCAGACACTGGGAGATAAATTCATCTTTCAGCAGGATAGTAACCTAAAACACAAGGTCAAATCTACACTGGAGTTGCTTACCAAGACAACAGTGAATGTTGGCCTGGTTACAGTTTTGACTTAAATCTATGACAAGACCTGAAAATGGTTGACTAGCAATGTTTAACAACCAACTTGACAGAGCTCGAAGATTAAATAAAAAAATAATGTGCAAATATTGTTCAATCCAGGTGTGCAAAGCTCTTAGATATTTACCCAGACAGATTATCATCTGTAATCGATGCCAAAGGTGATGGTAACGTGTTGACTCAGGGGTGTGAATACTTATGTAAATGAGATATTTATCTATTTCATTTTCAATACATTTCAAAAATGTCTAAAAGCATGTTTTCACTTTTTCATTATGGGGTATTGTGTGTAGATAGGTAAAAAAAAATATACATTTAATTTATTTTGAATTCAGGCTGTAATAAAACAAAATGTGCAATACATCAAGGGGTATGTATGCTTTCTGAAGGCACTATAGGGAATAGGGTGCCATTATATAAGGAATAACATGCCATTGCTGACGGGGCCTTGCTTTGAGTGTGAACAACTCCATCTTGGCTGTTTTGCTGTCCCTGGATCAGCGTTAGAGCGAGTCAACGAGGGCATCTTTTAGTTAATGCGGTGTCCCATTCCCCTTCATCCATCTCGCCCAGCGGAGTAGAGCTGGGCCGCATTCTTTGCTCCTCTCCCTGCTTCCTCGGCGGCAGGCCGTCAGATACAGTTAGCCAGGGCTGTGTTGGCTCGGCACACCTTCAGCATGCTGGTCAGATCACACCAGGCCCTAATCGCCAGCAACAGGCCGGCCCAAGATCTGAGGAGATGAGAATCTAAGGCGAAGATGGCTCCAGGCGCCTCGCTGCATCACTCCCCTGGGACCCCTCTGCCCCCCCTCTTGATTCACCCCCCTCTGTACGCACATCCTCGACCCTCTCCAACCCCCACCTCCCTCCACCCCCTAACCACCCATCACATCTTCAAAAGCACAGCCCCACCTCCCTCCAGGTCCCAGCATAATGTTCTCTCCCTCTCTTTCACTCTCCATCTCTCTCTCTCTCTCTCTCTCACTCCCCATATCTCTCTCTCTCCACTTTGATTACTCTTAGCACCACGAGAGCACTCGGCTCTGCACCGGCTCCTTGGGTATTATCAAAACCAATCAACATGAAAGTTTTCATAGCAGCACCCACGGAGAGATGGGATGGAGGGGGAAGAGTATTGGGGGAAAGAGAGACGGGAGAGAGAAAGAGGAGTGTTTGGGGTATTTTTAAAGAGAATAACAATAGCGGAATTGAGACATCACAGTAATAAGGGCGCTTGGGGGAATATTGAACAAGTTGGAGAGTTAGGGGATGGGTGGATGATAGATCCCTTTAAGCAGGGTCGGCCCGCTCATTAGGCAGGATTAGGATGGCCGCCTATGGCGGCAGATTGACGAGGGCGGCATTTTGAACTAAACTGACTAAGATGTACCTTCAACAACACATAAAAATGCACATAATTCTGGCCAAAAACAATGACAATTTCTCTCAACCAGTGGCCTATGTGATTTTTAGGTGAGCACTGATGCTGCCCTATGATAAGCAGCTCCCACTTTGTCAAAGGCAGGGACGCAAAATATGTATCTTGTCCATTCCGAGCGCGCGTCTCCAGGGTGCTGTGGAAGAGATGCATCGCTGCAGTGCTCCACCAACATTCCGTCAAAAAAATGATCTGACATAAATCATGTATCAGATATAGCATAAGAGCATGTGGCCTTTTCTGTAGCCTACAGGCTGGAGATAAAATGTATGACAATGTAGTGAGACAGAAACTTTTTACATTGTGCAGGTTTCTACGATCAAATAGCCTAACCTAAATGGCGCCCGATCAAATAAAATATATGAAAATGTGCTGACATGTTAACAAACAACATATCCTAAAAACAGGACAGGTCAAAGTGAAATTGACAGTATGGAATGGACAATCAGGCTACTCACAACTGCTGTCCAAGAGTTTCATCCTGTGGGCTAAATTGTCATGATCAGTGGTTTCAAGTTTGTATCACTCATGTTTTACGAGCTGATCACAGCAAAAAAGAAAATACTTCTACATTTTCCCGCTGTGTAAACTCATTGCAAATAAGCTGAGGATAACTCAACTGATAAAGTTGGGTAGCTGATATTTAGAGCTTAAATTGATTAGTCACAGGAATAAGGACGAATATAGCCAATACAAACAGTGGGCCTACAACATGGATGGGCATTCATAAAATTCTATTGCAGGCCAAGATGGTAGGCTACACTCCATTAAGCATGTATTGACGCCAACGTCTTTTTTTGGTTCTGTCTGGATCGGCCATCTTTTTTTTGGTGTTTTACAAACAGTAGGCCTACCATATTCCTAAAATAACATTTCAGGCGACCATGTAGGCCAGGGGTGGGCAACTCCAGTCCTCTGGGGCCTGATTGGTGTAACACTTTGGCCCCAGCCCCAGCTAACACATCTGATAGTAATAATCAACTAATCATGATCTTCAGTTTAGGATGCAATTAGTTTCATCCGCTGTGTTGATTAGGGACGGCCCCTGAGGACTGGAGTTGCCCATCCCTGCTGTAGGCTATACCTCAGTAAGCACGGACCGACTTTTTTTTGTGCAGTCCGGACTGGCCTTGTTTTCCACATCCATGGACGTTGTTTTTTGGTCCGGTCTAGACGAAATCTGAACCAATTATAGATGTCTATGTTTGGGTCAAGTTTTGTCCAGTCTGGACCAGCCTTGATTTGGTCCAAACGTAGACGTCTATAAATTACAACTTTCCTTCAGAACCGAAAATGAACTTGATTTCAACGTCCAGAAAATATGTATTTTCATCGTCTGGAAAATACATATTTTCAACTTTCATTCAGAACCGAAAATTAACCTGATTTCAACGTCCGAAAAATAAAAATATTTCACCTTTCATTCAGAATATAAATTGAATACCTTCAACGTCTGGAAAATACGTATTTTAGACGTCTTTTCAACGTTATTTAGCTTACTGGGACTATTCTTGTAGGAACTGCATTTTTTTTGTCTCGCCTAGGGCAGCAGAGTAATCTGTTGGAAGAGGGGGATTCTAGAGCAACTTTGATGGGGTGTGGGCCACAAAAAATCTGAACTCATCATGAGGGGCCGCATTAGCTCGTGGGTCTGCGTACTCACATCCATACCCCCCACCTTGCGAGCAAAACATTTCCCCCCCATGACAGCGAAGAGAAAATATTTACGTTTTAAAGTTAATTTCTTGCAATTCTGAACAGTTTGCCATGGGGCATAGAGAAGATGTTGCCGTTTTAAAGCAAGTTTGTTGGAATTCTACAAATTTTGCCATGGGACGAAGAGAAGATTTTGCAATTTTACTGCAAATTTCCTGCAATTCTACACATTTTACCATAGGGTGGAAGCAAATGTTTGCAGTTTTTAACATGATAACTGATGGTCAATTGGCCCCACCCCAGTTGGTAACTCGACCATGATTACTACAAGTTTAGATAGCTGGCCGCTAGACTAACTTACCAATCTAAAAATGTTTTGCTGACATGGGCTAATTGAGCGACTGCTGATGCACAACCAAATTTTGAAATTGTATCTTGTATATTCTATTATTCTAACTCTCAACAGTAAGTTGAGACCCCGACTGAGTTCCTAAAAAATTTTAATAAATTGGTCCATGGGCTTAAAAAAGGGGAACCACCAGTTGCCCATTGCTGTTATTGAGGGAGAGGGGACTGTATTTTATTGAGAGAAGTGTAGCAGTGGGACTGTGGGGTTCTAGGGTTGTATTTTTTTAAAAGAGATTGTGAATCATCCCTTAAAACAAAACAAAAACTCAGTAGCCTATGTTGGATTTAGTTTTTTTCAATATGTTGGATTGTTTTTTACAAATACTAATATTTTCTGTCCCAATATTTCATGGACTTGTGGGATTGTACCAGGGGTGTTAAATATGAGTTTATACACTTGTGTGCTTTGTGTATTAGTGTGTGAATTAGTATTAGTATCATTTTCATGTTTCTTTTTTTGTTCTGATGTTCAAAAACACATTGCATGTGTTTATGCTTGAGTGTGTGTGGTATCTTGTTTATTATAGAGAGAAATGAACATGTAACATCTAGTAAGTTGACTGTTGTGAGGTGTCATCATGTGTGTCATATTGTGTCTGGTTGTACAGAGCTTTAAGCTGACCGTGGACAGTCACTGTTCCCTGAAATACTGTGTACTAATACGTTGTGTCTGGTTGTACAGAGCTTCAAGCTGAAAATGGACAGTCACTGTTCCCTGAAAGACTGTGTACTAATACGTTGTGTCTGGTTCTACAGAGCTTCAAGCTGAACGTGGACAGTCACTGTTCCCTGAAAGACTGTGTACTGGAAGAAGGCAGGCAGCTGCTGGAAGTCATCATCTCCCACAAATCAGGTACGGCTCTCACTGCTCTCAACCCTCACATTTATTATTAATGTTTATATTAACATACTGACCTTCAGAATGTATAAATCTTAAAGTAACCGCTTCTCAAGCAAGGGGAAGGGGGAAAGA